>NW_027075985.1:0-22848 GCF_963932015.1 Anas acuta | reverse complement strand
TTTGGGGTTTTCCCCCCAATTTGGGATTTCTCCTCAGTTTGGGGTTTTGCCCTAAATTGTGTTTTTTCCCCCCGATGTGGGGTCCCCGTGCCCCCCAGGTGCTGGCGTGGTTCGAGGAGGGCGAGGAGACCATCACGGCCTTCGTCGAGCCCTTCGTCATCCTCCTCATCCTCGTGGCCAACGCCGTGGTGGGAGTCTGGCAGGTGGGGGGCATTTTGGGGACGTTTGGGGACATTTTGGGGACTTTGGGGACACTTTGGGGACATTTTGGGGATGTTGGGGACATTTTGGGGACACTTTAGGGACATTTGGGGACGTTTGGGGACACTTTGGGAAGATTGGGGACACCTTGGGGACAGTTTTGGGGACTTCGGGGACACTTTGGGGATGTTGGGGATGGGTTTGAGGACTTTGGGGACATTGGGGGCACTTTGGGGACACTTTGGGGACATTTGGGGACATTTGGGGATGGGTTTAGGGACTTTAGGGACACTTTGGGGACATTTGGGGATGTTGGGGGCACTTTGAGGACACCTTAGGGACATTTGGAGACACCTTGGGGTTGGGTTGGGGACATTGGGACCCCAAAAACACCCCCAACACCCCCCCCAAATCCCCTGAACTGCCCCCAAATCCCCCAGAACTGTCCCCAAATGCCCCCAAATCCCCAGAATTGTCCCCAAACCCCCGCAAATCCCCCCAAAATCTCCCCAAATCCTCCCAAACCCCCCCAAAACCCCCGCAACACCTCCCAAATCTCCCCAAAATCCCCCCAAATCCCCCCAAACCCCCCCAAATCCCCCTGAACTGCCCCCAAACACCCCCAAATCTTCCAGAACTAGTCCCCAAATCCCCCAAATTCTCCCCAAACCCCCCGAAATCCCCCCAACCCCCCCCAAATCCCCCAGAACTGTCCCCAAATCCCCAGAACTGTCCCCAAATCCCCCCCAAATCCCCCCAAACACCCCCCAAACTCCCCCCAACCCCCCCAAAATCCCCCCAAATCCCCCCCCAACCCCCCCCAAAATCCCCCCAAACCCCCCAAATCCCCCAAATTTCCCCGAATCCCCCCCAGGAGCGCAATGCGGAGAACGCGATCGAGGCGCTGAAGGAGTACGAGCCCGAGATGGGCAAGGTGTACCGCGCCGACCGCAGCGCCGTGCAGCGCATCAAGGCCAGGGACCTCGTGCCCGGGGACATCGCCGAGGTGGCCGGTGAGGGGCCAGCGCCTCCCAGTAACTCCCAGTAACCTCCCAGTAACCCCCAGGGCTTCCCTGTAACCCCCAAGTAATCCCCAAGGGCATCCCAGTAACTTCCAGTAAGAATTAGTGCATCCCAGTAACCTCCCAGTAAGCTTTAGTGCATCCCAGTAAGCTTTGGTGCATCCCAGTAAGCCTTAATGCATCCCAGTAACCTCCCAGTAAGCCTTAATGCATCCCAGTAGCTTCCCAGTCACCCCTAGAGCTTCCCCATAACCCCCCAGTAATCCCCAAGGGCATCCCAGTAACTTCCCAGTAAGCTTTAGTGCATCCCAGTAACACTTAATGCATCCCAGTAACCTCCCAGTAGCCCCCAGTAACCCCCAGAGCTTCCCCATAACCCCCAAGTAATCCCCAAGGGCATCCCAGTAACTTCCCAGTAAGAATTAGTGCATCCCAGTAACCTCCTAGTAAGCTTTAGTCCATCCCAGTAAGCCTTAACGCATCCCAGTAACCTCCCAGTAACCCCCAGTAACTCCCCAGTCACCCCCAGAGCTTCCCTGTAACCCCCAAGGACATCCAGTAACCTCCCAGTAAGCCTTAGTGCGTCCCAGTAACCTTTAACGCATCCCAGTAACCTCCCAGTGACCTCTGAGGACATCCCAGTATCTTCCCAGTAACCCTTCATGCATCCCAGTAACCTCCCAGTAAGCCTTAGTGCATCCCAGTAACCTCCCAGTAGCCCCCCAATCCCTCCCAGCAGCCTCCCAGTACCCCTCAGCCCCTCCCAGTCCCCTCCCAGTCCCCCCCAGCCCCTCCCAGTCCCCCCCCAGCCCCCTCTCAGCCCCCCCCAGTCCCTCCCAGTGCTCCCAGTCCCTCCCAGTAACGACGGCTGCCCGCAGTGGGGGACAAGGTTCCGGCCGACATCCGCATCCTCTCCATCAAGTCCACGACCCTGCGCGTCGACCAGTCCATCCTCACCGGTACGGGGGCAACTGGGAGACAACTGGGGGCAACTGGGGGGACAGCTGGGAACAACTGGGAGCAACTGGGAACAACTGGGGGGACAGCTGGGAACAACTGGGCTCAACTGGGGTACAACTGGGATATAACGGGTACAACTGGGGCACAACTGGGAGCAACTGGGGGTACAACTGGGAGACAACTGGGCACAACTGGGGGTACAACTGGGCTATAACTGGGGTACAACTGGGTGCAACTGGGGTACAACTGGGAGCAACTGGGGGTACAACTGGGAGACAACTGGGTACAACTGGGGTACAACTGGGACACGACCGGGTACAACTGGTTGTAAACTGGGACACAACTGGGCACAACTGGTTGTAGATGGGGACACACCAGTTTAGAACCAGTTGTAAACTGGGACACAACTGGGCATAACTGGGTATAATTGGGGCATAACTGGGCCCAACTGGTTGTAGATGGGGACACAACTGGGCACAACCAGTCATAAACTGGGGTGCAACTGGGCCCAACTGGACACGACCAGTTGTAAACCGGTGCTCAACTGGGCCCAACTGGTTATAACTGGGCCCAACTGGTTGTAACTGGGGCATAACTGGGCCCAACTGGTTATAACTGGGCCCAACTGGTTGTAACTGGGCGCACAACCGGAGGTGTTTACGCACAACCGGTCCTGAACGGGGACAACTGGGGACAAAAATGGGCGCAAACGGGGTCCTAACTGGTGGCAACTGGTCAGAAATGGTGTCACGACCGGTGCTAACTGGTGCGAACTGGTTTGAACTGGTTTGAACTGGTTTGGACAGGTGAGTCGGTGTCGGTGATCAAGCACACCGACCCCGTGCCCGACCCCCGCGCCGTCAACCAGGACAAGAAGAACATGCTCTTCTCCGTGAGTCCCCGCGGCCACCAACGCGTCCCCAAGGCCACCAACGGGTCCCCAGGGTCACCACCGGGACCCCAAGGCCACCGTCACCACCCCATGTCCCCAAGACCCTGTCCCCATCGCCACGACCCCATAACTGTGTCCCCCAAGGCCACCAACCCCATAACTGTGTCCCCAAGGCCACCGTTGCCACCCCGTGTCCCCAAGGCCACCAACGGGTCCCCAAGGCCACCACATCCCCACCATGATGTCCCCAAGGCCACCATCCCCATGTCCCCAAGACCACTGTGTCCCCAAGCCCACCACGTCCCCATCACCATGCCCCCAAGACCTTGTCCCCATGGCCACCAGACCCCAAGGCCACCATCCCCATCCCCATGTCCCCAAGGCCACCATCACCATCCCCTTGTCCCCGTCACCATGTCCCCAAGCCCTTGTCCCCAAGGCCACCACATCCCCAAGGCTACCATATCCCCAAGGCCATCATCTCCATCATTGTGTCCCCAAGGCCACCATCCCCATCCCATGTCCCCAAGTCCTTGTCCCCAAGGCCACCAGACCCCCAAAGCCTCATCCCCACCACCATGTCCCCAAGACCTTGTCCCCAAGGCCACCACGTCCCCACCACGATGCCCCCAAGACCACCACGCCCCCAAAGCCTCATCCCCACCACCATGTCCCCAAGGCCATTGTGTCCCCAAGGCCATTGTGTTCCCAAGTTCTTGTCCCCAAGGCCACCACATCCCCAAAGCCTCATCCCCACCACCATGTCCCCAAGCCCTTGTCCCCAGGGCCACTGTGTCCCCAAGGCCTTGTCCCCAAGGCCACCAACCCCATCATTGTGTCCCCAAGGCCCCCATCCCCATCCCCATGCCCCCAAGGCCTTATCCCCAAGGCCACCACCTCCCCACCATGATGTCCCCAAGGCCACCATCCCCATCCCCACGCCCCCAAGCCCTTGTCCCCAAGCCCACCACATCCCCCCCATGATGTCCCCAAACCCACCACCACGTCCCCACCACCGTGTCCCCAACCCCGTGTCCCCTCCCTGTCCCCAGGGCACCAACATCGGGGCGGGCAAGGCGGTGGGCATCGTGGTGGCCACGGGGGTGAACACGGAGATCGGCAAGATCCGCGACGAGATGGCGGCCACGGAGCAGGACAAGACGCCGCTGCAGCAGAAGCTGGACGAGTTCGGCGAGCAGCTCTCCAAGGTCATCTCGCTCATCTGCGTGGCCGTCTGGCTCATCAACATCGGCCACTTCAACGACCCCGTCCACGGCGGCTCCTGGATCCGCGGCGCCATCTACTACTTCAAGATCGCCGTCGCCCTGGCCGTGGCCGCCATCCCCGAAGGTGACAACTGGGGGGGGGTTCTTAGGGGGTGGGGGGGTCCTTGGGGTCCTCGCTGCTCTTCTGATGCCGGTCTCTAATCCTATGGGGTCTTCTAACGCCCTTCCTTGAGTCCTTGTGGTCCTTGTTGACCTCTTGTGGTCTTCTAACACCGTTCCTTGACCTTATTCATCCTTCTAACACAATTCCTTGACCCTATGGGGTCTTCTAACACCCTTCCTTGAGTCCTTGTGGTCTTTGTTGACCTTATCTGTCCTTCTAACACCATTCCTTGAGTCCTTGTGGTCTTCTAAGACCATTTGTTGGCCCCTTGGGGTCTTCTGACCCCATTCCTTGACCTTACCTGTCCTTCTAACACCCTTCCTTGATGTTATATGGTCTTTTAACACCATTCTCCAATCCTATGGGGTCTTCTAACACCCTTCCTTGAGTCCCTGTGGTCTTCTAAGATCGTTTGTTGACCACTTGTGGTCTTCTAACACCATTCCTTGAGTCCTTGTGGTCTTCTGAGATCGTTTTTTGACCTGTTGTGGTCTTCTAACACCTTTCCTTGACCCTATGTGACCCAAGACGATTCCTTGACCTTATCTGTCCTTCTAACACCCTTCCTCGACATTTTATGGCCTTCTAACACCATTCGTTGACTTGATGTGGTCTTCTAAGACCATTTCTTGACCCTTTGTGGTCTTCTAAGACTGTTCATTGGCCCCTTGGGGTCTTCTAACACCGCTCCTTGAGTCCTTGTGGTCTTCTAACACCGTTCCTTGACCCTATGGGGTCTTCTAAGACCATTCCTTGAGTCCCTGTGGTCTTCTAAGACCATTTGTTGGCCCCTTGGGGTCTTCTAACACCGTTCTCTTGACCTTATCCATCCTTCTAACACCGTTCTCTAACCCTATGGGGTCTTCTAACACCCTTCCTTGAGTCCTTGTGGTCTTTGTTGACCTTATCTGTCCTTCTAACACCTTTCCTTGACCCTATGTGGTCTTCTAAGACCATTTGTTGGCCTGTTGTGGTCTTCTAACACCGTTCCTTGATCCTTTGTGGTCTTCTAAGACCGTTTGTTGGCCCCTTGGGGTTTTCTAACACCGTTCCTTGACCCTATCTGGCCTTCTAACACTGTTTCTTGAGTCCTTCTGGTCTTCTACGACCATTTGTTGGCCCCTTGGGGTCTTCTAACGCCCTTCCTTGAGTCCTTGTGGTCTTCTGAGACCGTTTTTTGACCTCTTGTGGTCTTCTAACCCCGTTCCTTTACCCTATATGACCTAACACCATTCCTTGACCTTATCTGTCCTAACACCGTTCCTTGACCCTTTGTGGTCTTCTAACACCCTTCCTTGAGTCCTTGTGGTCTTCCAAGACCATTTGTTGACCACTTGGGGTCTTCTAAGATCGTTTGTTGACCTCTTGTGGTCTTCTAGGACCATCCCTCAACCCTATGGGGTCTTCTAACACCGTTCCTTGACATTTTATGGCCTTCTAACACCATTTGTTGACTCCTTGGGGTCTTTTAACACCGTTCCTTGACCCTGTCTGTCCTTCTAACACCCCCGTTGACCCCATACGGCTTTCTAACACCGCTTTTTGACCCCATATGGCCCCCTAAGACCCTTTGTTGACCCCTGGTTGCCCTCTAAGACCATTTGTTGACCCCATATGGCCCCCTAAAACCATTTGTTGACCCCGTGTGGTCTTCTAACACCCTTTGTTGACCCCATTCGGCTTTCTAACATAGTTCTTTGACCCCATATGGCCCTCTAATCCCATTCCTTGACCCCATATGCCCCCCTAAGCCCATTCCTTGACCCCATACGTCCCCCTAAAACCATTCCTTGACCCCATATGGCCCCCTAAAACCATTTGCTGACCCCATATGTCCCCCTAAGCCCATTCCTTGACTCCATAGGGCCCCCTAAGACCATTCCTTGACCCCATATGGCCCCCTAAAACCATTTGCTGACCCCATATGTCCCCCTAAGCCCATTCCTTGACTCCATAGGGCCCCCTAAGACCATTCCTTGACCCCATATGCCCCCCTAAAACCATTCCTTGACCCCATATGTCCCCCTAAAACCATTCCTTGACCCCATATGGCCCCCTAAAACCATTCCTTGACCCCATATGGCCCCCTAAAACCATTCCTTGACCCCAAGTGGCCCCCTAAAACCATTTGCTGACCCCTTGTTGCCCTCCGAGCCCACCTGCTGACCCCTTGTTGCCTTCTAACACCGCTCCTTGATCCCCCACGTCCCTCTAAGCCCGTTCCTTGCCCCTATATGGCCCTGCAGCCCTGCTCCTTGCCCCTATAAGGCCCTCTAACGCCGTTCCTTGACCCCCCGCGGCCCCCCGAGCCCATTCCTTGCCCCTATATGGCCTCCTGACACCGCTCCCCGCCCCGAGGCGGCCCCGCGGCGCCGATCCTTGGCCTCACACCCCGTCCCCGCGCCCTTCCCCGACCCCACGTGGCCCCCTCACACCATTCCTTGCTCCTATATGGCAGCCCGCCCCGCTCCTTGGCCCCGTACGGCCCTCCTGGCACCGGCTGGGGACACCGTGTGGCCTTCTCACCATGTTCCCCGACCCCGCCTGGCCTTCTCACAACATTCCTTGGCCCCGTGCGGCCCTACAACGCCTTTCCTTCGCCCTATATAGGTTTACAAGCCCCTTTCGGGTCCTATAACGTCCTTTTTAAATTTAGTATGGTCTTTTAACACCTTTTCCTTGACCCTATATAAACTTATAAGCCCCTTTTGGGTCCTATAATGTCCTTTTTAATTTAGTACGGTCTTTCAACACACTTTCCTTGACCCTATATAGGGTTATAAGGCCCTTTCGGATCCTATAATGCCTTTTTTTTATTCTGCATGGCCTTATAATGCCTCTTCTTGACCCTATATAGACTTATGAGCCCCTTTTGGGTCCTATAACGTCCTTTTTAAATTTAGTACAGTCTTTTAACACCCTTTCCTTGACCCTATATAGGATTATAAGCCCCTTTTGGGGTCCTATAATGTCTTTTTTTTCATTCTGCGTGGCCTTATAACGCCTTTTCTTGACCCTATATAGGCTTACAAGCCCCTTTCGGGTCCTATAACGTCCTTTTTAAATTTAGTACTGTCTTTTAACACCCTTTCCTTCACCCTATATAGGGTTATAAACCGCTTTTGGGTCCTATAATGTCCTTTTTTTATTTAGTATGGTCTTGTAACACCTTTTCCTTGACCCTATATAGGGTTATAAGCCACTTTTGGGGTCCTATAATGCCCTTTTTTCATTCTGTGTGGCCTTATAATGCCTTTTCTTGACCCTATATAGACTTGTGAGCCCCTTTTGGGTCCTATAATGTCCTTTTTTTCATTCTACACAGTTTTGTAATACCCTTCCTTGATCCTATATAGGGTTATATACCCTTTTTGAGTCCTATAATGCCTTTTTTTTCATTCTTCATGGTCTTGTAACACCCTTTCTTGACCCTATATAGGGTCATAAACCCCTTTTGGGTCCTATAATGTTTTTTTTTCATTCTTTACAGTTTTGTAACACCCTTTCTTGACCCCATATAGGGTCATAAACCCCTTTCGGGTCCCATAATGCCTTTTTTTTCCTTCTTCATGATCTCCTACCACCTTTTTCAACCCCATTTATCTCCCACCCCACCCCCTGCTCCTACAGACCCTTACACCGCCCTCCCTCGCCCCCACACAGCCCCGTATCGCCCTCCCTTCACCCCACACCCACCCCTCGACCCTTTTGGGGTCTCGGCTCCCCTCCCCGGGGGGGCTGAAGACCCCTTTTTGTTGCCGCAGGGCTGCCGGCCGTCATCACCACCTGCCTGGCGCTGGGGACGCGGCGCATGGCCAAGAAGAACGCCATCGTGCGCAGCCTCCCCTCCGTCGAGACCCTGGGCTGCACCTCGGTCATCTGCTCCGACAAAACCGGGACCCTCACCACCAACCAGATGTCCGTCTGCAAGGTGGGGGGGCGCCGCGGGGCCTTTGGGTGCTCCCCGTGTCCCCTTGGGTGACCCGAGGAGCTTCGTGACCTCCTGATGTCACCTTGGGTGACCCAAGGTCCTTCATGACCTTCTGACGTCTCCTTGGGTGCTCCCGATGTCCCTTTGGGTGCCCCAAGGACCTTTTGATGTCACCTTGGGTGCCCCAAGGACTTCCAGGAGCTCCCAAATTCCTCTTGGGTGTCCCGAGGACCTTCTGATGTCCCCTTGGGTGCCCCGAGGAGCTTCGTGACCTTCTGATGTCTCCTTGGGTGACCCAAGGACCTTTTGATGTCCTCTTGGGTGACCCAAGGTTCTTCTGATGTCCCCTTGGGTGCCCCAAGGTCCTTGATGACCTCCCAATGTCACTTTGGGTGCCCCAAGGACCTTCTGATGTCCCCTTGGGTGCCCCAAGGAGCTCCCAATGTCCCTTAGGGTGCTCCAAGGACCTTTTGATGTCCCCTTGAGTGCCCCAAGGTCCTTCATGACCTTTTGACGTACCATTGGGTGCTCCCAATGTCCCCTTGGGTGACCCAAGAACCTCCAGGACCCTCTGACATCCCCTTGGGTGCCCCAAGGACTTCCAGGAGCTCCCAAATTCATCTTGGGTGCCTCAAGGTCCTCCAGGAGCTCCTGACGTCCCCTTGGGTGCCCCAAGGAGCTCCCGATGTCCCTTTGGGTGACCCAAGGACCTTTTGATGTCCCCTTGGGTGCCCCAAAGTCCTCCCAATGTTCCCTTGGGTGCCCCAAGGTCCTTGATGACCTCCCAATGTCACTTTGGGTGCCCCAAGGACCTTTTGATGTCCCCTTGGGTGCCCTAAGGACTTCCAGGAGCTCCCAAATTCCTCTTGGGTGCCCCAAGGTCCTTCATGACCTCCCGACTTCCCCTTGGGTGCCCCCAAAGTCCTCCAGTAGACCCCAGTTGGCCCCAGGACATCCCAGTTGACCCCAGGACGTCCCAGTTGACCCCAGTAGACCTCAGTTGGCCCCAGGACGTCCCAGTTGACCCCAGTAGACCCCAGTTGACCCCAGGACGTCCCAGTAGACCCCAGTTGACCCCAGGACGTCCCAGTTGACCCCAGTAGACCCCAGTTGGCCCCAGGACATCCCAGTTGACCCCAGTAGACCCCAGTTGGCCTTCAATACATCCCAGTTGACCCCAGTAGACCCCAGTTGGCCCCAGGACGTCCCAGTTGCCCCCAGAACACCCCAGCTGCCCCCTAACCTCATTGTCCTCCCCCCCCAGATGTTCATCGTGGACAAGGTGGAGGGCGACGTCTGCTCCCTCAACGAGTTCTCCATCACCGGCTCCACCTACGCCCCCGAGGGAGACGTGTGAGTGGGCCATACGGGTCCGGAACGGCCTCCCCTTGGGGGTCCTGTCCGGTATCGGCCTCGTTTTTGGGGCCTCCATCCCCAACGGGCCAATATCGGCCTCATTTTTGGGGCCGCTACCCCCAGTAGTTCAATATTGGCCTCATTTTTGGGGCCTCCACCCCCAATGGGTCAATATCGACCTCGTTTTTTGGGCCTCCTTATCCAACAAGGCAATATCAGCCTCGTTTTTGGGGCCTCCACCCCCAACGGGTCAATATCGGACTCGTTTTTGGGGCCTCCATCCCCAACAAACCCATCCTGGCCTCATTTTTGACCTCCCAAACCCCCAAAACCCAATCCTGGCCTCATTTTTGAGCTTCTCATCCCCCAAAAGCCAATTCTGGCCTCATTTTGGAGGTCCCCATACCCAACGAGCCAATTTTGGCCTCATTTTTGAGGTCTCCATGTCCAAAAAGCCAATCCTGGCCTCATTTTCGAGGTCCACATCCCCCAAAATCCAATCCCCGCCTCATTTTTGACCTCCCAACCCCCAACAAAACCCATCCCAGCCTCCTTTTTTACCCCCCCCACCCCCCAAAACCCAATCCCGGCCTCATTTTTGAGCCCCCCATCCCCCAAAATCCAATCCTGGCCTCATTTTTGAACCCCCAACAAAACCCATCCCGGCCTCCTTTTTGACCCCCCACCACCCCCCAAAACCCAATCCCGGCCTCATTTTCGAGCCCCCCCACCCCCCAAAACCCACTCCCGGCCTCATTTTTGAGCCCCACACCCCCCAAAATCCAATCCTGGCCTCATCTTTGACCTCCCAACCCCCAACAAAACCCATCCCAGCCTCCTTTTTGACCCCCCCCCACCCCCCAAAACCCAATCCCGGCCTCATTTTTGAATCCCCCAACCCCAACAAAACCCATCCTGGCCTCATTTTTGAGCCCTCCATCCCCCAAAACCCAATCCCAGCCTCATTTTTCAGCCCTCCATCCCCCAAAACCCATTCTGGCCTCATTTTTGACCTCCCGAACCCCAACAAAACCCATCCCGGCCTCACTTTTGCCCCACCCCCCACCCCCCAAAACCCATCCCGGCCTCATTTTCGAGCCCCCCCCCCCGCTGCCTCCCCAGGCTGAAGAACGAGAAGCACGTCAAGGCCGGGCAGTACGACGGGCTGGTGGAGCTGGCCACCATCTGCGCCCTCTGCAACGACTCCTCCCTGGACTACAACGAGGTGAGACCCCCGCCCCAAAACCCCCTTCCCCCAGCCCCCCGCCACTTTTTGGGGGGGGCTCCCGGTGACCCCAAAAGCCTCCTCCCCGCAGTCCAAGGGGGTCTACGAGAAGGTCGGGGAGGCCACGGAGACGGCGCTCACCTGCCTGGTGGAGAAGATGAACGTCTTCAACACCGACGTGCGCAACCTCTCCAAAGTAGAGCGCGCCAACGCCTGCAACTCCGTGAGTGCCCCCCCAGTGCCCCCAGTCTCCTCCCAGTGCCTCCAGTTCCGCCCCGTTGACCCCCAATAACCCCCCCAAAAAGGTCATCAAGCAGCTGATGAAGAAGGAATTCACCCTGGAGTTCTCCCGCGACCGCAAGTCCATGTCGGTCTACTGCTCGCCGGCCAAGGCTTCGCGCGCCGCCGTGGGCAACAAGATGTTCGTCAAGGTGGGACCACCAAAAAACCCCCTCCCCACAAGTCCTCGCCCCCCTTATCGCGGTCCCTTTGTCACCTCCTGTCCCCCCTCCCCACCCCAGGGGGCCCCCGAGGGCGTCATCGACCGCTGCAACTACGTGCGGGTGGGCACGGCGCGCGTGCCGTTGACGCCGGCGGTCAAGGAGAAGATTTTGGCGGTCATCAAGGAGTGGGGGACGGGGAGGGACACCCTGCGCTGCCTGGCCCTGGCCACCCGCGACACGCCCCCCAAAAAAGAGGACATGGTGCTGGAGGACTCCACCAAGTTCGCCGAGTATGAGGTGAGGGCGGTGGGCGGGGTCTTCAAGAATTGGGGTTTGGTTGGTGGGAGGGCTTCCGGGGGTTTCCCGGTCCCGTATCTCTGTGTGGGGTCCTCCACGGGTTCCCCAATCCCATATCTCCATGGGATGTCCTCTGTAGGTTCCCCGGTCCCATATCTTTATATGAAGCCCTCCATGGCTTCCCCGGTCCCATATCCCCACCCAACGCCCTCCATGGGTTCCTCAATCCCATACCTCCATATGAAGTCCTCTGTAAGTTCCCTGGTCCCATATCTCCATATGAGGTCCTCCACGGGTTCCCTGGTCTCATATCTTTATATGAAGCCCTCCACGGGTTCCCCGGTCCCATATCTCCATGAGATGTTCTCCATAGGTTCCTCAATCCCATATCGTTATATGAAGCCCTTCTTGGGTTCCTTGGTCCCATACCTCCATATGAAGCCCTCTATAGGTTCCCTGGTCCCATATCTCTATATGAAGCCCTCCATGGGTTCCTCAATCCCATATCTTCTTGGGACATCCTCTACGGGTTCTCCGGTCCCATATCCCCACCCAACGCCCTCCATGGGTTCCCTGGTCCCATACCTCCATATGAAGCCCTCTATAGGTTCCCTGGTCCCATATCTCTATATGAAGCCCTCCACGGGTTCCTCAATCCCGTATCTTCTTGGGACATCCTCCACGGGTTCCCTGGTCCCATACCTCCATATAAAGCCCTCTATAGGTTCCCTGGTCCCATACCTCCATATAAAGCCCTCTATAGGTTCCCCGGTCCCATATCTTTATATGAAGCCCTCCATGGGTTCCTGGTCCCATATCTTCTTGGGATGCCCTCCACGGGTTCCCTGGTCCCATACTTCCATATAAAGCCCTCTATAGGTTCCCCGGTCCCATATCTTTATATGAAGCCCTCCACAACTTCCCCAGTCCCATATCTCCATATGAAGTCCTCTATAGGTTCTCTGGTCCCATATCTTTATACAAAGCCCTCCATGGGTTCCTCAATCCCATATCTTCTTGGGATGTCCTCCACGGGTTCCCTGGTCCCATATCTCCATATAAAGCCCTCTATAGGTTCCCCGGTCCCATATCTCCATGGGATGCCCTCCATGGGTTCCCTGGTCCCATATCCCCACCCAACGCCCTCCACGGGTTCCCTGGTCCCATATCCCCATACGACGCCCTCCATAGGTTCCCTGGTCCCATATCTCCATATAAAGCCCTCCATAGGTTCCCTGGTCCCATATCTCTATATGAAGCCCTCCACGGGTTCCTCAATCCCATATCTCCATGGGATGTCCTCTGTAGGTTCCCTGGTCCCATACCTCCATACAAAGCCCTCTATAGGTTCCCCGGTCCCATATCTCCATGGGATGCCCTCCACGGGTTCCCTGGTCCCATATCTTTATATGAAGCCCTCCACGGGTTCCTCAATCCCATATCTTCTTGGGACATCCTCTATAGGTTCCCCGGTCCCATATCTTTATACGAAGCCCTCCACGGGTTCCTCAATCCCATATCTTCTTGGGACATCCTCTATAGGTTCCCCGGTCCCATATCTTTATACGAAGCCCTCCATAGGTTCCTCAATCCCATATCTTTATATGAAGCCCTCCACAGCTTCCCCGGTCCCATATCCCCACCTAACGCCCTCCACGGGTTCCCTGGTCCCATACCTCCATATAAAGCCCTCTATAGGTTCCCCGGTCCCATATCTCCATGGGATGCCCTCCACGGGTTCCCTGGTCCCATATCTTTATATGAAGCCCTCCACGGGTTCCTCAATCCCATATCTTCTTGGGACATCCTCTATAGGTTCCCCGGTCCCATATCTTTATACAAAGCCCTCCACGGGTTCCTCAATCCCATATCTCCATGGGATGCCCTCTGTAGGTTCCCTGGTCCCATACCTCCATATAAAGCCCCCCACAGCTTCCCTGGTCCCATACCCCCACCCCACCCCCCATTTTTCCCCCCCCCTAGACCGACCTGACCTTCGTGGGCTGCGTGGGGATGCTGGACCCCCCCCGCAAGGAGGTGATGGGCTCCATCCGGCTGTGCCGCGACGCCGGCATCCGCGTCATCATGATCACGGGGGACAACAAGGGCACGGCCATCGCCATCTGCCGCCGCATCGGCATCTTCAGCGAGGAAGAGGAGGTGACGGGGCGGGCCTACACCGGCCGCGAGTTCGACGACCTGCCCCCCGCCGAGCAGCGCGAGGCCTGCCGCCGCGCCTGCTGCTTCGCCCGCGTCGAGCCCACCCACAAGTCCAAGATCGTCGAGTTCCTGCAGTCCTTCGACGAGATCACCGCCATGGTGAGGGCGCCGCGACGACGTTTTGGGGGGTTTGGGGGGTTTAGGGGGTGGTGGGAGCCCTGGAGGGTTCAGGAGGGGGTTGGTGGGGGGGGTTTGGGGTTCTGTTGTAGGGTTGATGTGGTTTTTTGGGGGTCTTGGTGTCATCATGATGTGGTTTTGGGGTCCCACCAGCATGTCCAACTTGGTTTTGGGGTCCCATGATTGTCCTGATGTGGTTTTGGGGTCCTGTTGTAGGGTTGATGTGTTTTTTTGGGGTCTTGGTGTCATCATGATGTGGTTTTGGGGTCCTGTTGTAAGGCTGATGTGGTTTTTGGGGGGTTTTGGTGTCATCATGATGTGGTTTTGGGGTCCCACCATCATCGTCCTGATGTGGTTTTGGGGGTCTTGCTATCATCATGACATGGTTTTGGGGTCCCATCGTAAGCCTGATGTGGTTTTGGGGTCCAACCATCATCATCCTGATGTGGTTTTGGGGTCCTGTTGTAAGGTTGATGTGTTTTTTTGGGGGTCTTGGTATCATCATGATGTGGTTTTGGGGTCCCACCAGCATGTCCAACTTGGTTTTGGGGTCCCATGATTGTCCTGATGTGGTTTTGGGGTCCTGTCATAATCCTGACATGGTTTTGGGGTCCCGTTGTAAGGCTGATGTGTTTTTTTGGGGGTCTTGGTATCATCCTGATGTGATTTTGGGATCCCACTATTGTCTTGACATGGTTTTGGGGTCCCACCATCATCATTCTGACGTGGTTTTGGGGTCCCATGATCATCCTGATGTGGTTTTGGGGTCTCATCATAAGCCTGATGTGGTTTTGGGGTCTTACCATCATCCTGATATGGTTTGTGCTGCCAACTGCCGATGACGGTGTTGGGGACATCATCGATGACATTTTTGGGGACATTCTTGGTGATTTAGTTGACGACTGCCGATGCCGGCGTTGCGGACGTCACCATTGACATTTTTGGGGACATTGTTGGCGATCACATTGATGATGACATTGGGGACATCATCGATGACATTTTTGGGGACATTTTTGGTGATTTTGTTGACGACTGTTGATGATGGCGTTGAGGACGTCATCGATGACATTTTGGGGACATTATTGGTGATTTTGTTGGTGCGATCCCATCAATGACGACATTGAGGATGTCATCAATGACATTTTTGGGGACATTGTTGGCGATCGCATTGGTGATGGCATTGGGGACGTCATCGATGACATTTTTGGGGACATTATTGGTGATTTAGTTGACGACTGCCGATGACGACATTGAGGACGTCATCATTGACATTTTGGGGACATTATTGATGATTGTGTTAATGACTGTTGATGACGTCCCCAACGTTGTCATCAATGACATTTTGGGGACATTCTTGGTGATTTTGTTGACGACTGCCAATGACAACGTTGAGGATGTCATTTATGACATTTTTGGGGACATTATTGGTGATTTTGTTGACGACTGTTGATGACGACATTGAGGATGTCATCAATGACATTTTTGGGGACATTCTTGGTGATTTTGTTGACGACTGTTGATGATGACATTGAGGACGTCATCAATGACATTTTTGGGGACATTCTTGGTGATTTTGTTGACGACTGCCGATGACGGCGTTGAGGACGTCATCATTGACATTTTTGGGGACATTCTTGGTGATTCTGTTGGTGACTGTTGGTGACGACATTGGAGACGTCATCGATGACATTTTGGGGACATTATTGGTGATTTTGTTGGTGCCTGTTGATGACAATGTTGGGGACGTCATCGATGACATTTTTGGGGACGCCGTTGGCGATTGCATTGATGACTGCCAATGATGACATTGGGGACATCATTGATGACATTTTGGGGACATTCTTGGTGATTTTGTTGACGACCGCCGATGACAGCGTTGCGGACGTCACCATTGACATTTTTGGGGACATTATTGATGATTGTGTTGACGACTGTTGATGATAGCGTTGAGGATGTCATCGATGACGTTTTTGGGGACATTCTTGGTGATTTAGTTGACGACCGCCGATGACGGCGTTGAGGACATCATCAATGACATTTTGGGGACATTCTTGGTGATTTAGTTGACGACTGCCGATGACGGCATTGCGGATGTCACCATTGACATTTTTGGGGACATCATTGGCAGTCACGTTGGTGACAACATTGGGGACATCATCAATGACATTTTTGGGGACATTCTTGATGATTTAGTTGACGACCACTGATGCCGGCGTTGCGGACGTCCCCATTGCCATTTTTGGGGACGTCGTTGCCGATCCCACCCCCAACTCTCACCACCCACCTTGGGGACCACGTCGGTGACCCCCGCCCCCCGTGACCACCCCCCCACCCCCCTTTAACCCCCCGAAACCCCCTCCCCCCAGACGGGCGACGGCGTGAACGACGCGCCGGCGCTGAAGAAAGCCGAAATCGGCATCGCCATGGGCTCGGGCACCGCCGTGGCCAAAACGGCCTCCGAAATGGTTTTGGCCGACGACAACTTCTCCACCATCGTGGCGGCCGTGGAGGAGGGCAGGGCCATCTACAACAACATGAAGCAGTTCATCCGCTACCTCATCTCCTCCAACGTGGGCGAGGTGGTCTGGTGAGACACGCCCCTCCCAGTTGCTTCCCAGTTGCCTCCCAGTTGGCTCCCAGTTCCCCGTATCCTGTCGGTTTGCACTCGTCTTGACCATTCCCTCCCAGTCCGCCCAGTTCCTCCCACTCCTCGCAGTCCCCCCAAGTCCCCCCCACTCCTCCCAGTCTCTCCAAGTCCCCCCCACTCCTCCCAGTTCCTCCCAGTCCACCCAGTTCCTCCCATGCCTCCCAGTCCCTCCCAGTCCACCCATTTCTCCCAACTCCTCCCAGTCTCTCCAAGTTCCCCCCACTCCTCCCAGTCCCTCCCAGTTCCCCCCACTCCTCCCAGTCCCTCCCAGTTCCTCCCACTCCTCCCAGTCCCTCCCAGTTCCTCCCAGTCATTCCCAGTCCACCCAGTTCCCCCCACTCCTCCCAGTCCCTCCCAGTTCCTCCCACTCCTCCCAGTCCCTCCCAGTCCCTCCCAGTTCCTCCCAGTCATTCCCAGTCCCTCCCAGTTCTCCCCACTCCTCCCAGTCCCTCCCAGTCCACTACCACACCATGAAGCAGTTCATCCGCTACCTCATCTCCTCCAACGTGGGCGAGGTGGTCTGGTGAGACACGCCCCTCCCAGTTGCCTCCCAGTTGCCTCCCAGTTGCCTCCCAGTTGGCTCCCGATTCCTCGATTCCCATCAGTTTGTACTCGTCTTGACCGTTCCCTCCCAGTCCGCCCAGTTCCTCCCACTCCTCGCAGTCCCCCCAAGTCTCTCCAAGTCCCCCCCACTCCTCCCAGTTCCTCCCAGTCCCTCCCAGTCCCCCCAGTTCCCCCCACTCCTCCCAGTCCCTCCCTGTTCCTCTCACTCCCTCCCAGTCCCTCCAAGTTCCCCCCACGCCTCCCAGTCCCTCCCAGTCCACCCATTTCTCCCAACTCCTTCCAGTCTCTCCAAGTCCCCCCCACTCCTCCCAGTTCCTCCCAGTTCCTCCCAGTCCCTCCCAGTCCCTCCCAGTTCCCCCTGCTCCTCCCAGTCCCTCCCAGTTCCCCCCACTCCTCCCAGTCCCTTCCAGTCCCTCCCAGTCCCTCCCAGTCCACTACCACACCATGAAGCAGTTCATCCGCTACCTCATCTCCTCCAACGTGGGCGAGGTGGTCTGGTGAGACACGCCCCTCCCAGTTGCATCCCAGTTGCCTCCCAGTTGCCTCCCAGTTGGCTCCCATTTGCATCCCGGTTCCCCAATTCCCATCAGTTTGTACTCATCTTGACTGCTCCCTCCCAGTCCCCCCAGTTCCTCCCACTCCTCGCAGTCCCCCCCAAGTCTCTCCAAGTCCTCCCCACTCCTCCCAGTTCCTCCCAGTCCCTCCCAGTCCACCCAGTTACTTCCAGTCCCTCCCAGTTCCCCCTACGCCTCCCAGTCCCTCCAAGTTCTCCCCACTCCTCCCAGTCCTTCCAAGTCCTCCCCAGTCCCTCCCAGTCTGCCCATTTCTCCCAACTCCTTCCAGTCTCTCCAAGTCCCCCCCACTCCTCCCAGTCCACCCAGTTCCTCCCAGTCCCTCCCAGTCCCTCCCAGTTCCCCCCATTCTCCCAATTTCTCCCATTTCCCCCATTCCCCTCTAATTTCCCCCATTCTCCCCATTCCTCCTGATTTCCCTTTTTTCCCCCATTCTCCCAATTTTTCCCCATTCCCCCAATTTTCCCCCATTTCCCCCACCCCCCCAATTCCCCCAATTCCCCCCAATTCCCCCAATTTCCCCAATTTCCTCCAATTTTCCCCCATTTCCCCTTTTCCCCCCTAATTACCCCAATTTCCCCCATTCTCCCAATTTCTCCCCATTTTCCCCATTTCCCCAATTTCCCCCAATTTCCCCCAACCCCCCCCAACCCTCCCACCCCCCACACCCCCTCGACCCCCCCCCAATTTCCCCAATTTCCTCCAATTTTCCCCCATTCCCCCTTTCCCCCCTAATTTCCCTTATTCTCCCCATTCCCCCCACTCCCCTCTAATTTCCCCCATTCTCCCAATTTCCCCCAATTTTTCCCAATTTCCCTTTTTACCCCCAATTTCCCCCATTTGCCCATTCCCCCAATTTCCCCCAATTCTCCCTATTTCCCCCCACTCCCCCCATTCCCCCCCCACCCCTCTAACCCCCCCAATCCCCCCAATCCCCCCAATTCCCTCAATTCCCCCAATTCCCCCCCATTCTCCCCATTCCCCTCAATTCTCCCCATTTCCCCCCATTTCCCCCAATCCCTCCTATTTTCCCCCATTCCCCCCACCCCTACAATTTCCCCAATTTCCCCCATTCTCCCAATTTTTCCCCATTTCCCCAATTCCCCCAATTTTCCCCCATTCCCCTTTTCCCCCTAATTTCCCTTATTCCCCCCAATTCCCCCCTGTCCCCCCCACCCCCCCAATCCCCCCTACCCCCCCACCTCCCCCCACCCCCCCAATTCCCCCAATTCCCCCAATTCTCCCCATTCTCCCCATTCCCCCTAATTTCCCAATTTCCCCCAATTTCCCCCATTCCCCCCACCCCCCCATTCTTCCAATTTCCCCCAATTTTTCCCCATTCTCCCCATTCCCCCCATCCCCCCCACTCCCCCAATTTCTCCCCATTCCCCCCCATTCCCCCCACCCCCCAATTTCCCCAATTTCCTCCAATTTTCCCCCATTCCCCCCATTCCCCCTAATTTCCCAATTTCCCCCAATTTCCCCAATTCCCCCAATTTCCCCCATTCCCCCTCCCTTCCCCCAATTCCCCCAACTCCCCCATTCCCCCAATTCCCCCAATTCCCCCAATTTCCCCAATTTTCCCTGTTTTCCCCCATTCCCCCTTTCCCCCCTAATTTCCCCCAATTCTCCCTATTTCCCCCAATCCCTCCTGTTTTCCCCCATTCCCCCCCCACCCCCCTGTGCCCCCCCCCCCGTCCCCCCCCCAGCATCTTCCTGACGGCGGCGCTGGGGCTGCCGGAGGCGCTGATCCCGGTGCAGCTGCTGTGGGTGAACCTGGTGACGGACGGGCTCCCGGCCACCGCGCTGGGCTTCAACCCCCCCGACCTGGACATCATGGACAAGCCCCCCCGCAGCCCCAAGGAGCCCCTCATCAGCGGATGGCTCTTCTTCCGCTACCTGGCCATCGGGGGTGAGCCTCGACCCCCCCCCCCAAACCCCCTCCCCAATTTTTTATGGCCCCCCCCCCCCCAAAATGTGGTTTCTCGCCCTAGGGTACGTGGGGGCGGCCACGGTGGGGGCGGCCGCCTGGTGGTTCCTCTACGCCGAGGATGGGCCCAGCGTCTCCTACCACCAGCTGGTGAGGGGGGGGGGTCAGGGGGGGTGGGGAGGGGGTCAGGGGGGGGTGAGGGGGGGGCGTGGGGGGGGGTCGGGGGGGGTTGGGGGGTGTTGGGTTGGTCAACGTGGTCATTGGGGGTCATCGTGGTTGGGGGGTCGTGGTGGTGGTGGGGGGGCATGGTGGGCATTGGGGGGTCATGGTGGCGCCCCCCCCGCCCCAATAATGCACCCCCAACCCCCAATAATGCCCCCCAACCCCAATAACGCCCCCCCAACCCAATTTCACCCCCTCCAACCCCAATAACGCCCCCACCACCACGTTGACCCTACCATTGCGTTGACGTCCCCAACCACCCCGTTGACTTCCTACCCACCTCGTTGACCCCCCCCAACCCCAATAACGCCCCCCCAAACCCCAATAACACCCCCCCACCCCAATAACGCCCCCACCACCGCGTTGACCCTACCATTGCGTTGACGTCCCCAACCACTGCGTTGACTTCCTACCCACCTCGTTGACCCCCCCCACCCCAATAACGCCCCCCCCACCCCAATAACACCCCCCCACCCCAATAATGCCCCCCCAATCCCAATATCACCCCCCCACCCCAATAACGGCCCCCCAACCCCAATAACGCCCCCACCACCGCGTTGACCCCACCATCATCGCGTTGACGTCCCCAACCACCACGTTGACTTCCTACCCACCTCGTTGACCCCCCCCACCCCAAAAACGCCCCCCCCACCCCAATAATGCCCCCCCAACCCCAATAACACCCCCCCAACCCCAATAACACCCCCCCACCCCAATAATGCCCCCCCAACCCCAATAACGACCCTACCACCACGTTGACCCAACCACCGCGTTGACTTCCTCCCCATCCCATTGCCCCCCCCCACCCCAATATCGCCCCCCCCACCCCCTGATATCACCCCCCCCACCCCAATAACGCCCCCCCCGCGCCCCCCCCCAGACCCACTTCATGCAGTGCACCGAGCACAACGCCGAGTTCGAGGGCCTGGACTGCGACATCTTCGAGTCGCCCGTGCCCATGACCATGGCGCTCTCCGTGCTGGTCACCATCGAGATGTGCAACGCCCTCAACAGGTAGGGGACAAGGGGACAAATTGGGGGGGTCAGGGGGGGTCCGGTGACCTCATAACCTCGTGTCCCCCCCCTCCCCACAGCCTCTCGGAGAACCAGTCCCTGGTGCGGATGCCGCCGTGGGTCAACATTTGGCTGGTGGGCTCCATCTGCCTCTCCATGTCCCTGCACTTCGTCATCCTCTACATCGACCCCCTGCCCGTAAGGGTTTTTTTTTGGGGGGGTTTTGGTTTTTTTTGGGGAGGTTTCGGGGTGCTGAGGGTGGTCCCGGTGTCCCCCCCCTAGATGATTTTCAAGCTGACGCCGCTGGACCTGGTGCACTGGCTGATGGTGCTGAAGATTTCCTTCCCCGTCATCCTCCTGGACGAGGCCCTCAAGTTCGTGGCCAGGAACTACCTGGAGGGTGAGCGGCGGGGACACCGTGTCCCCAAGGGGGTCCCCAAGGTCCCCAAGGTCCCCAATGATGGCCCCAATGTCCCCAGTGATGGCCCCGATGGCCCCAAGGTCCCCAATGGCCCCAATGTCCCCAGTGATGGCCCCAATAGCCCCAATGATGGCCCCAATGTCCCCAAGGTCCCCAATGATGGCCCCAATGTCCCCAGTGATGGCCCCGATGGCCCCAATGTCTCCAAGGTCCCCATGACCCCAGTGATGGCCCCAATGGCCCCAAGGTCCCCAACAACCCCAATGATGGCCCCAATGATGGCCCCAATGTCCCCAACAGCCCCAAGGTCCCCAACAACCCCAATGATGGCCCCAATGGCCCCGATGTCCCCAAGGTCCCCAACAACCCCAATGATGGCCCCAATAATGGCCCCAAGGTCCCCAACGGCCCCAAGGTCCCCAACAACCCCAATGATGGCCCCAAGGTCCCCAATGTCCCCAATGACCCCAAGGTCCCCAATGACCCCAATAATGGCCCCAATGTCCCCAACAGCCCCGATGTCCCCAATGATGGCCCCAATGTCCCCAAGGTCCCCAACGGTCCCATAGCCACGTCCCCGTATTGATCCGGCCCCGTATTTCCACGTCTCCTCGTCCCCCTGTCCCCATGTCCCTGTGTCCCCACATCGCCTTGTCCCCACGTCCCAATGTCCCCACATCTCCAGATTTCATTGTCCCCATGTCCCCGTATCTCCATGTCCCCGTGTCCCCAAATTTCATTGTCCTCATGTCCCAATGTCCCCATATCTCCAGGACCCCATATCCCCACATCTCCTTGTCCCCATATCCCATTGTCCCCATGTCCCCAAATTTCATCGTCCCAATGTCCCCACATCTCCATATCTCATTGTCCCCCTGTCCCCATATCACCATGTCCCCATCTCCCCATATCCCAGTGTCCCCATGTCCCCTTGTCCCCACATCTCCATGTCCCCATGTCCCCATATCCTCATACCTCCTTGTCCCCATATCCCAGTGTCCCCATGTCCCCAAATTTCATTGTCCCCTTGTCCCCATATCACCATGACCCCATATCTCCACATCTCCATGTCCCCATATCCCAGTGTCCCCATGTCCCCAAATTTCATTGTCTCCATGTCCCCCCCACATCTCCTTGTCCCCATCACCCCCATCCTCATCGTCCCCATTGTCCCCATCCTCATCACCCCCCCGTTGTCCCCAAATTGTCCCCAAATTGTCTCCATCTCCCCCCCATAGCGTAACCTCGCGGCCCCTCCATCGTCCTCGCGCCCGGCCGCAGGTACCCCCAGACCCCCCCGTGTCCCCCCAAATGTCCCCCGTGTCACCCCAAATGTCCCCAGTGTCACCCCAAATGTCCCCCTGTCACCCCAAATGTCCCCATCACCCCCATGTGTCACCCCTGTGTCTCCATTGCCCCATTTTT
>NW_027075984.1:0-39000 GCF_963932015.1 Anas acuta | reverse complement strand
CATAAAAGCTCCCCTGGGGAGTTCACTTCTACCCAAAGCCTTCCTCTGCGGGTACATTTGGATGGGCGAAAGGGGCTCGGAATGCGTTTTCTGGGGCCCGAGTTTTCAGTCGTCTGCCATGCCGGATAGGGCTATCTTAACTGTTACTCGGAAAGAGCGAACCCGGAGGGTCCAGTTGCATGTGGGGCTGCATAAAGGCTCCCCTGGGGAACTCAGTTGTAACCAAAGCCTTCCTTTGGGGGCACTTCTGCATGGCCGAATGGGGCTTGAAACGCTTTTTCTGTGGCCCGAGTTTTCAGTCTTCTCCAAGCTGGCTAGGGCTATATTTAGGGTTGCTTGTAAAGAGCGAACACGGAGGGTCGAGTTGCATGTGGGGCTGCATAAAGGCTCCCCTGGGGAGTTCACTTGTACCCAAAGCCTTCCTTTGGGGGCACTTTTGGATGGGCGAATGGGTCTCGGAATGCGTTTTCTGGGGCCCGCTTTTTCAGTCTTCTCCCTTTGCGGCTAGGGATATATTTAGGCTTGCGTAGAAAGAGTGAACCCAGAGGGTCCAGCTGCATGTGGGGCTGCGTAAAGGCTCCCCTCGGGAGTTCAGTTGTACCCAAAGTCTTCTTTTGTCGGCACTTCTGGATGGGCGAATAGGGCTTGAAACGCTTTTTCTGTAGTCCGAGTTTTCAGTCTTCTGCCATGCTGGCTAGGGTTATATTTAGGGTTGCTTCTAAACAGCGAACACGCAGGGTCCAGTTTCTTGTGGGGCTGCGTAAAGGCTCCCCTGGGGAGTTCACTTGTACCCAAAGCCTTCCTTTGGGGGCACTTTTGGATGGTCCATGGGGAATCGCATTGCGTTTTCTGAGGCCCGCTTTTTCAGTCTTCTCCCATTGCGCCGAGGGCTATATTTAGGCTTGCGTAGAAAGAGTGAACCCGGAGGGTCCAGTTGCATGTGGGGCTGCGTAAAGGCTCCCCTGGGGAGTTCACTTGTACCCAAAGCTTTCCTTTGGGGGCACTTTTGGATGGTCGAATGAGATTCGCAATGCGTTTTCTGAGGCCCGCTTTTTCAGTCTTCTCCCTTTGCGGCTAGGGTTATATTTAGGCTTGCTGTGAAAGAGCGAACCCGGAGGGTCCAGTTGCATGTGGGGCTGCATAAAGGCTCCCCTGGGGAGTTCACTTCTACCCAAAGCCTTCCTTTGGGGGCACTTTTGGATGGTCCAAGGGGAATCGCAATGCATTTTCTGAGGCCCGCTTTTTCAGTCTTCTCCCATTGCGCCGAGGGCAGTATTTAGTCTTGCGGTGAAAGAGTGAACGCGGAGGGTCCAGTTGCATGTGGGGCTGCATAAAAGCTCCCCTGGGGAGTTCACTTCTACCCAAAGCCTTCCTCTGCGGGTACATTTGGATGGGCGAAAGGGGCTCGGAAAGCGGTTTCTGGCGCCCGAGTTTTCAGTCGTCTCCCATGCCGGCTAGGGATATGTATAGTTTTGCTCTAAAAGAGCGAACCCGGAGGTTCCAGTTGCATGTGGGGCTGCATAAAGGCTCCCCTGGGGAGTTCACTTGTACCCAAAGCCTTCCTTTGGGGGCACTTCTGGATGGGCGAATGGAGCTTGAACCGCTTTTTCTGTGGCCCGAGTTTTCAGACTTCTCCAAGATGGCTAGGGCTATATTTAGGGTTGCTTGTAAAGAGAAAACACGGAGGGTCCAGTTGCATGTGGGGCTGCATAAAGGCTCCCCTGGGGAGTTCACTTGTAACCAAAGCCTTCCTCTGGGGGCACTTTTGAATGGGCGAAAAGGGCTCGGAATGCGTTTTCTGGGGCCCGAGTTTTCAGTCGTCTCCAATGCTGGCTAGGGCTATATTAAGTGTTGCTCGGAAAGAGCGAACCCGGAGGGTCCAGTTTCTTGTGGGGCTGCGTAAAGGCTCCCCTGGGGAGTTCACTTGTACCCAAAGCCTTCCTTTGGGGGAACTTCTGGATGGGCGAATGGGGCTTGAAACGCTTTTTCTGTGGCCCGAGTTTTCAGTTTTCTGCCATGCTGGCTAGGGTTATATTTAGGGTTGCTCGTAAACAGCGAACCCGGAGGGTCCAGTTGCATGCGGGGCTGCGTAAAGGCTTCCCTTGGGAGTTCACTTGTACCCAAAGCCTTCCTTTGGGGGCACTTTTGGATGGTCCAAGTGGAATCGCAATGCGTTTTCTGAGGCCCGCTTTTTCAGTCTTCTCCCATTGCGCCGAGGGCAGTATTTAGTCTTGCGGTGAAAGAGTGAACGCGGAGGGTCCAGTTGCATGTGGGGCTGCATAAAAGCTCCCCTGGGGAGTTCACTTCTACCCAAAGCCTTCCTCTGCGGGTACATTTGGATGGGCGAAAGGGGCTCGGAATGCGTTTTCTGGGGCCCGAGTTTTCAGTCGTCTGCCATGCCGGATAGGGCTATCTTTACTGTTACTCGGAAAGAGCGAACCCGGAGGGTCCAGTTGCATGTGGGGCTGCTTAAAGGCCCCCCATGGGGAGCTCAGTTGTACCCAAAGCCTTCCTTTGGGGGCACTTTTGGATCGGCGAAAGAGACTCGTAATGCTTTTTCTGAGGCCCGCTTTTTCAGTCTTCTCCCTTTGCGGCTAGGGATATATTTAGGCTTGCTTAGAAAGAGTGA
This sequence comes from Anas acuta, assembly GCF_963932015.1. Lineage (NCBI taxonomy): Eukaryota > Metazoa > Chordata > Aves > Anseriformes > Anatidae > Anas > Anas acuta. Next base: position 36,371 of record NW_027075984.1, on the reverse strand, counting down.
ACGCGGAGGGTCCAGTTGCATGTGGGGCTGCGTAAAGGCTCCCCTGGGGAGTTCAGTTGTACCCAAAGTCTTCTTTTGTCGGCACTTCTGGATGGGCGAATAGGGCTTGAAACGCTTTTTCAGTAGCCTGAGTTTTCAGTCTTCTGCCATGCTGGTAAGCGTTATATTTAGGGTTGCTCGTAAACAGCGAACACGAAGGGTCCAGTTGCATGTGGGGCTGCGTAAAGGCTCCCCGGGGGGGTTCACTTCTACCCAAAGCCTTCCTTTGGGGGCACTTCTGGATGGGCGAATGGGGCTTGAAATGAATTTTCTGTGCCCCAGTTATCAGTCTTCTGCCATGCTGGCTAGGGTTATGTTTAGGCTTGCTGTGAAAGAGCGAATAAGAAGGGTCCAGTTGCATGTGGGGCTGCATAAAGGCTCCCCTGGGGAGTTCACTTCTACCCAAAGCCTTCCTCTGGGGGCACTTTTGGATGGGCGAATGAGACTCGCAATGCGTTTTCTGAGGCCCACTTTTTCAGTCTTCTCCCTTTGCGGCTAGGGTTATATTTAGGCTTGCTGTGAAAGAGCGAATAAGAAGGGTCCAGTTGCATGTGGGGCTGCATAAAGTCTCCCCTGGGGAGTTCACTTGTACCCAAAGCCTTCCTTTGGGGGCACTTTTGGATGGGCGAAAGGGGCTCGGAATGTGTTTTCTGGGGCCTGAGTTTTCAGTCGTCTCCAATGCTGGCTAGGACTATATTAAGTGTTGCTCGGAAAGAGCGAACCCGGAGGGTCGAGTTGCATGTGGGGCTGCATAAAGGCTCCCCTGGGGAGTTCACTTGTACCCAAAGCCTTCCTTTGGGGGCACTTCTGGATGGGCGAATGGGGCTTGTAGCGCTTTTTCTGGGGCCCGATTTTTCAGTCATCTGCCATGCGGGCCAGGGTTATATTTAGGGTTGCTGTGAAAGAGCGAATACGGAGGGTCCAGTTGCATGTGGGACTGCATAAAGGCTCCCCTTGGGAGTTCACTTGTACCCAAAGTCTTCTTTTGGGGGCACTTCTGGATGGGCGAATGGGGCTTGAAACGCTTTTTCTGTAGCCCGAGTTTTCAGTCGTCTCCCATGCCGGCTAGGGCTTTGTATAGTTTTGCTCTAAAAGAGCGAACCCGGAAGGTCCAGTTCCATGTGGGGCTGCATAAAGGCTCCCCTGGGGATTTCACTTGTACTCAAAGCCTTCCTTTGGGGGCACTTCTGGATGGGCGAATGGGTCTTGAAACGCTTTTTCTGTGGCCCGAGTTTTCAGTCTTCTCCAAGCTGGCTAGGGCTATATTTAGTGTTGCTGTGAAAGAGCGAATACGGTGGGTCCAGTTGCATATGGGGCTGCGTAAAAGCTCCCCTGGGGAGTTCACTTGTACCCAAAGCCTTCCTCTGGGGGTACTTTTCGATGGGCGAAATGGACTTGTAAAGCGTTTTCTGGGGCCCGATTTTTCAGTCATCTCATATGCGGTCTAGGGCTATATTTAGGCTTGCTGTGAAAGAGCGAATAAGGAGGGTCCAGTTGCATGTGGGGCTGCATAAAGGCTCCCCTGGGGAGTTCACTTGTACTCAAAGCCTTCCTCTGGGGGCACTTTTGGATGGGCGAAAGGGGCTCGGAATGCATTTTCGGAGGCCCGAGTTTTTAGTCGTCTCCAAAGCCAGCTAGGGCTATGTTTAGTGTTGCTCGGAAAGAGCGAACCCGGAGGGTCCAGTTGCATGTGGGGCTGCATAAAGGCTCCCCTGGGGAGTTCACTTGTACCCAAAGCCTTCATTGGGGTCACTTTTGGATGGTCCAAGGGGATATGCAATGCGTTTTCTGAGGCCTGCTTTTTCAGTCGTCTCCCTTTGAGGCTAGGGCTATATTTAGTCTTGCGGTGAAAGAGTGAACCCAGAGAGTCCAGTTGCATGTGGGGCTGCATAAAGGCTCCCCTGGGGAGTTCAGATGTACCCAAAGCCTTCCTTTGGGGGCACTTCTGGATGGGCGAATGGGGCTTGTAGCGCGTTTTCTGGGGCTTGATTTTTCAGTCGTCTGGCATGCGGGCAATGGTTATATTTTGGGTTGCTGTGAAAGAGCGAACCCGGAGGGTCGAGTTGCATGTGGTGCTGCATAAAGGCTCCCCTGCGGAGTTCAGTTGTACCCAAAGTCTTCCTTTGGGGGCACTTCTGGATGGGTAAATGGGGCTTGAAACGCTTTTTCTGTGGCCCGAGTTTTCAGTCTTCTGCCATGCTGGCTAGGGTTATATTTAGAGTTGCTCGTAAACAGCGAACCCGGAGGGTCCAGTTGCATGTGGCGCTGCGTAAAGGCTCCCCTGGGGAGTTCACTTGTACCCAAAGCCTTCCTCTGGGGGCACTTTTGGATGGGCGAAAGGGGATCGGAATGCGTTTTCTGGGACCGGTGTTTTCAGATGTCTCCAATGCCGGCTAGGGCTATATTTAGTGTTGCTCGGAAATAGCGAATACGGAGGGTCGAGTTGCATGTGGGGCTGCATAAAGGCTCCCCTGGGGAGTTCACTTGTACCCAAAACCTTCCTCTGGGGGCACTTTTGGATGGGCGAAAGGGGCTTGGAAAGCTTTTTCTGGCGCCCGAGTTTTCAGTCGTCTCCCATGCCGGCTAGGGCTTTGTATAGTTTTGCTCTAAAAGAGCGAACCCGGAAGGTCCAGTTCCATGTGGGGCTGCATAAAGGCTCCCCTGGGGATTTCACTTGTACTCAAAGCCTTCCTTTGGGGGCACTTCTGGATGGGCGAATGGGTCTTGAACCGCTTTTTCTGTGGCCCGAGTTTTCAGTCTTCTCCAAGCTGGCTAGGGCTATATTTAGTGTTGCTGTGAAAGAGCGAATACGGTGGGTCCAGTTGCATATGGGGCTGCGTAAAAGCTCCCCTGGGGAGTTCACTTGTACCCAAAGCCTTCCTCTGGGGTACTTTTCGATGGGCGAAATGGACTTGTAAAGCGTTTTCTGTGGCCCTAGTTTTCAGTTTTCTGCCATGCTGGCTAGGGTTATATTTAGGGTTGCTCGTAAACAGCGAACCCGGAGGGTCCAGTTGCATGCGGGGCTGCGTAAAGGCTCCCCTGGGGAGTTCACTTGTACCCAAAGCCTTCCTTTGGGGGCACTTTTGGATGGTCCAAGGGGAATCGCAATGCGTTTTCTGAGGCCCGCTTTTTCAGTCTTCTCCCATTGCGCCGAGGGCAGTATTTAGTCTTGCGGTGAAAGAGTGAACGCGGAGGGTCCAGTTGCATGTGGGGCTGCATAAAAGCTCCCCTGGGGAGTTCACTTCTACCCAAAGCCTTCCTCTGCGGGTACATTTGGATGGGCGAAAGGGGCTCGGAATGCATTTTCTGGGGCCCGAGTTTTCAGTCTTCTGCCATGCTGGTAAGCGTTATATTTAGGGTTGCTCGTAAACAGCGAACACGAAGGGTCCAGTTGCATGTGGGGCTGCGTAAAGGCTCCCCGGGGGGGTTCACTTCTACCCAAAGCCTTCCTTTGGGGGCACTTCTGGATGGGCGAATGGGGCTTGAAATGAATTTTCTGTGCCCCAGTTATCAGTCTTCTGCCATGCTGGCTAGGGTTATATTTAGGCTTGCTGTGAAAGAGCGAATAAGAAGGGTCCAGTTGCATGTGGGGCTGCATAAAGGCTCCCCTGGGGAGTTCACTTCTACCCAAAGCCTTCCTCTGGGGGCACTTTTGGATGGGCGAATGAGACTCGCAATGCGTTTTCTGAGGCCCACTTTTTCAGTCTTCTCCCTTTGCGGCTAGGGTTATATTTAGGCTTGCTGTGAAAGAGCGAATAAGAAGGGTCCAGTTGCATGTGGGGCTGCATAAAGTCTCCCCTGGGGAGTTCACTTGTACCCAAAGCCTTCCTTTGGGGGCACTTTTGGATGGGCGAAAGGGGCTCGGAATGTGTTTTCTGGGGCCCGAGTTTTCAGTCGTCTCCAATGCTGGCTAGGACTATATTAAGTGTTGCTCGGAAAGAGCGAACCCGGAGGGTCGAGTTGCATGTGGGGCTGCATAAAGGCTCCCCTTGGGAGTTCACTTGTACCCAAAGTCTTCTTTTGGGGGCACTTCTGGATGGGCGAATGGGGCTTGAAACGCTTTTTCTGTAGCCCGAGTTTTCAGTCGTCTCCCATGCCGGCTAGGGCTTTGTATAGTTTTGCTCTAAAAGAGCGAACCCGGAAGGTCCAGTTCCATGTGGGGCTGCATAAAGGCTCCCCTGGGGATTTCACTTGTACTCAAAGCCTTCCTTTGGGGGCACTTCTGGATGGGCGAATGGGTCTTGAACCGCTTTTTCTGTGGCCCGAGTTTTCAGTCTTCTCCAAGCTGGCTAGGGCTATATTTAGTGTTGCTGTGAAAGAGCGAATACGGTGGGTCCAGTTGCATATGGGGCTGCGTAAAAGCTCCCCTGGGGAGTTCACTTGTACCCAAAGCCTTCCTCTGGGGGTACTTTTCGATGGGCGAAATGGACTTGTAAAGCGTTTTCTGGGGCCCGATTTTTCAGTCATCTCATATGCGGTCTAGGGCTATATTTAGGCTTGCTGTGAAAGAGCGAATAAGGAGGGTCCAGTTGCATGTGGGGCTGCATAAAGGCTCCCCTGGGGAGTTCACTTGTACTCAAAGCCTTCCTCTGGGGGCACTTTTGGATGGGCAAAAGGGGCTCGGAATGCATTTTCGGAGGCCCGAGTTTTTATTCGTCTCCAAAGCCAGCTAGGGCTATGTTTAGTGTTGCTCGGAAAGAGCGAACCCGGAGGGTCCAGTTGCATGTGGGGCTGCATAAAGGCTCCCCTGGGGAGTTCACTTGTACCCAAAGCCTTCATTGGGGTCACTTTTGGATGGTCCAAGGGGATATGCAATGCGTTTTCTGAGGCCTGCTTTTTCAGTCGTCTCCCTTTGAGGCTAGGGCTATATTTAGTCTTGCGGTGAAAGAGTGAACCCAGAGAGTCCAGTTGCATGTGGGGCTGCATAAAGGCTCCCCTGGGGAGTTCACTTGTACCCAAAGTCTTCCTTTGGGGGCACTTCTGGATGGGTGAATGGGGCTTGAAACGCTTTTTCTGTGGCCCGAGTTTTCAGTCTTCTGCCATGCTGGCTAGGGTTATATTTAGAGTTGCTCGTAAACAGCGAACCCGGAGGGTCCAGTTGCATGTGGGGCTGCGTAAAGGCTCCCCTGGGGAGGTCACTTGTACCCAAAGCCTTCCTCTGGGGGCACTTTTGGATGGGCGAAAGGGGATCGGAATGCGTTTTCTGGGACCCGAGTTTTCAGATGTCTCCAATGCCGGCTAGGGCTATATTTAGTGTTGCTCAGAAATAGCGAACCCGGAGGGTCCAGTTGCATGTGGGGCTGCATAAAGGCTCCCCTGGGGAGTTCACTTGTACCCAAAGCCTTCCTTTGGGGGCTCTTCTGGATGGGCGAATGGAGCTTGAAACGCTTTTTCTGTAGCCCGAGTTTTCAGTCTTCTGCCATGCGGGCCAGGGTTATATTTAGGGTTGCTGTGAAAGAGCGAATACGGAGGGTCCAGTTGCATGTGGGGCTGCATAAAGGCTCCCCTGCGGAGTTCAGTTGTACCCAAAGTCTTCCTTTGGGGGCACTTCTGGATGGGTAAATGGGGCTTGAAACGCTTTTTCTGTGGCCCGAGTTTTCAGTCTTCTGCCATGCTGGCTAGGGTTATATTTAGAGTTTCTCGTAAACAGCGAACCCGGAGGGTCCAGTTGCATGTGGCGCTGCGTAAAGGCTCCCCTGGGGAGTTCACTTGTACCCAAAGCCTTCCTCTGGGGGCACTTTTGGATGGGCGAAAGGGGATCGGAATGCGTTTTCTGGGACCGGTGTTTTCAGATGTCTCCAATGCCGGCTAGGGCTATATTTAGTGTTGCTCGGAAATAGCGAATACGGAGGGTCGAGTTGCATGTGGGGCTGCATAAATGCTCCCCTGGGGAGTTCACTTGTACCCAAAACCTTCCTCTGGGGGCACTTTTGGATGGGCGAAAGGGGCTTGGAAAGCTTTTTCTGGCGCCCGAGTTTTCAGTCGTCTCCCATGCCGGCTAGGGCTTTGTATAGTTTTGCTCTAAAAGAGCGAACCCGGAAGGTCCAGTTCCATGTGGGGCTGCATAAAGGCTCCCCTGGGGATTTCACTTGTACTCAAAGCCTTCCTTTGGGGGCACTTCTGGATGGGCGAATGGGGCTTGTAACGCGTTTTCTGGGGCCCGAGTTTTCAGTCTTCTCCAAGCTGGCTAGGGCTATATTTAGTGTTGCTGTGAAAGAGCGAATACGGTGGGTCCAGTTGCATATGGGGCTGCGTAAAAGCTCCCCTGGGGAGTTCACTTGTACCCAAAGCCTTCCTCTGGGGGTACTTTTCGATGGGCGAAATGGACTTGTAAAGCGTTTTCTGGGGCCCGATTTTTCAGTCATCTCATATGCGGTCTAGGGCTATATTTAGGCTTGCTGTGAAAGAGCGAATAAGGAGGGTCCAGTTGCATGTGGGGCTGCATAAAGGCTCCCCTGGGGAGTTCACTTGTACTCAAAGCCTTCCTCTGGGGGCACTTTTGGATGGGCGAAAGGGGCTCGGAATGCATTTTCGGAGGCCCGAGTTTTTAGTCGTCTCCAAAGCCAGCTAGGGCTATGTTTAGTGTTGCTCGGAAAGAGCGAACCCGGAGGGTCCAGTTGCATGTGGGGCTGCATAAAGGCTCCCCTGGGGAGTTCACTTGTACCCAAAGCCTTCATTGGGGTCACTTTTGGATGGTCCAAGGGGATATGCAATGCGTTTTCTGAGGCCTGCTTTTTCAGTCGTCTCCCTTTGAGGCTAGGGCTATATTTAGTCTTGCGGTGAAAGAGTGAACCCAGAGAGTCCAGTTGCATGTGGGGCTGCATAAAGGCTCCCCTGGGGAGTTCAGATGTACCCAAAGCCTTCCTTTGGGGGCACTTCTGGATGGGCGAATGGGGCTTGTAGCGCGTTTTCTGGGGCTTGATTTTTCAGTCGTCTGGCATGCGGGCAATGGTTATATTTTGGGTTGCTGTGAAAGAGCGAACCCGGAGGGTCGAGTTGCATGTGGTGCTGCATAAAGGCTCCCCTGCGGAGTTCAGTTGTACCCAAAGTCTTCCTTTGGGGGCACTTCTGGATGGGTAAATGGGGCTTGAAACGCTTTTTCTGTGGCCCGAGTTTTCAGTCTTCTGCCATGCTGGCTAGGGTTATATTTAGAGTTGCTCGTAAACAGCGAACCCGGAGGGTCCAGTTGCATGTGGGGCTGCGTAAAGGCTCCCCTGGGGAGTTCACTTGTACCCAAAGCCTTCCTCTGGGGGCACTTTTGGATGGGCGAAAGGGGATCGGAATGCGTTTTCTGGGACCGGTGTTTTCAGATGTCTCCAATGCCGGCTAGGGCTATATTTAGTGTTGCTCGGAAATAGCGAATACGGAGGGTCGAGTTGCATGTGGGGCTGCATAAATGCTCCCCTGGGGAGTTCACTTGTACCCAAAACCTTCCTCTGGGGGCACTTTTGGATGGGCGAAAGGGGCTTGGAAAGCTTTTTCTGGCGCCCGAGTTTTCAGTCGTCTCCCATGCCGGCTAGGGCTTTGTATAGTTTTGCTCTAAAAGAGCGAACCCGGAAGGTCCAGTTCCATGTGGGGCTGCATAAAGGCTCCCCTGGGGATTTCACTTGTACTCAAAGCCTTCCTTTGGGGGCACTTCTGGATGGGCGAATGGGTCTTGAACCGCTTTTTCTGTGGCCCGAGTTTTCAGTCTTCTCCAAGCTGGCTAGGGCTATATTTAGTGTTGCTGTGAAAGAGCGAATACGGTGGGTCCAGTTGCATATGGGGCTGCGTAAAAGCTCCCCTGGGGAGTTCACTTGTACCCAAAGCCTTCCTCTGGGGGTACTTTTCGATGGGCGAAATGGACTTGTAAAGCGTTTTCTGGGGCCCGATTTTTCAGTCATCTCATATGCGGTCTAGGGCTATATTTAGGCTTGCTGTGAAAGAGCGAATAAGGAGGGTCCAGTTGCATGTGGGGCTGCATAAAGGCTCCCCTTGGGAGTTCACTTGTACCCAAAGCCTTCTTTTGGGGGCACTTCTGGATGGGCGAATGGGGCTTGAAACGCTTTTTCTGTAGCCCGAGTTTTCAGTCTTCTGCCATGCTTGCTAGGGTTATATTTAGGGTTCCTCGTAAACAGCGAACCCGGAGGGTCGAGTTGCATGTGGGGCTGCATAAATGCTCCCCTGGGGAGTTCACTTGTACCCAAAACCTTCCTCTGGGGGCACTTTTGGATGGGCGAAAGGGGCTTGGAAAGCTTTTTCTGGCGCCCGAGTTTTCAGTCGTCTCCCATGCCGGCTAGGGCTTTGTATAGTTTTGCTCTAAAAGAGCGAACCCGGAAGGTCCAGTTCCATGTGGGGCTGCATAAAGGCTCCCCTGGGGATTTCACTTGTACTCAAAGCCTTCCTTTGGGGGCACTTCTGGATGGGCGAATGGGGCTTGTAACGCGTTTTCTGGGGCCCGAGTTTTCAGTCTTCTCCAAGCTGGCTAGGGCTATATTTAGTGTTGCTGTGAAAGAGCGAATACGGTGGGTCCAGTTGCATATGGGGCTGCGTAAAAGCTCCCCTGGGGAGTTCACTTGTACCCAAAGCCTTCCTCTGGGGGTACTTTTCGATGGGCGAAATGGACTTGTAAAGCGTTTTCTGGGGCCCGATTTTTCAGTCATCTCATATGCGGTCTAGGGCTATATTTAGGCTTGCTGTGAAAGAGCGAATAAGGAGGGTCCAGTTGCATGTGGGGCTGCATAAAGGCTCCCCTGGGGAGTTCACTTGTACTCAAAGCCTTCCTCTGGGGGCACTTTTGGATGGGCGAAAGGGGCTCGGAATGCATTTTCGGAGGCCCGAGTTTTTAGTCGTCTCCAAAGCCAGCTAGGGCTATGTTTAGTGTTGCTCGGAAAGAGCGAACCCGGAGGGTCCAGTTGCATGTGGGGCTGCATAAAGGCTCCCCTGGGGAGTTCACTTGTACCCAAAGCCTTCATTGGGGTCACTTTTGGATGGTCCAAGGGGATATGCAATGCGTTTTCTGAGGCCTGCTTTTTCAGTCGTCTCCGTTTGAGGCTAGGGCTATATTTAGTCTTGCGGTGAAAGAGTGAACCCAGAGAGTCCAGTTGCATGTGGGGCTGCATAAAGGCTCCCCTGGGGAGTTCAGATGTACCCAAAGCCTTCCTTTGGGGGCACTTCTGGATGGGCGAATGGGGCTTGTAGCGCGTTTTCTGGGGCTTGATTTTTCAGTCGTCTGGCATGCGGGCAATGGTTATATTTTGGGTTGCTGTGAAAGAGCGAACCCGGAGGGTCGAGTTGCATGTGGTGCTGCATAAAGGCTCCCCTGCGGAGTTCAGTTGTACCCAAAGTCTTCCTTTGGGGGCACTTCTGGATGGGTAAATGGGGCTTGAAACGCTTTTTCTGTGGCCCGAGCTTTCAGTCTTCTGCCATGCTGGCTAGGGTTATATTTAGAGTTGCTCGTAAACAGCGAACCCGGAGGGTCCAGTTGCATGTGGGGCTGCGTAAAGGCTCCCCTGGGGAGTTCACTTGTACCCAAAGCCTTCCTCTGGGGGCACTTTTGGATGGGCGAAAGGGGATCGGAATGCGTTTTCTGGGACCGGTGTTTTCAGATGTCTCCAATGCCGGCTAGGGCTATATTTAGTGTTGCTCGGAAATAGCGAATACGGAGGGTCGAGTTGCATGTGGGGCTGCATAAATGCTCCCCTGGGGAGTTCACTTGTACCCAAAACCTTCCTCTGGGGGCACTTTTGGATGGGCGAAAGGGGCTTGGAAAGCTTTTTCTGGCGCCCGAGTTTTCAGTCGTCTCCCATGCCGGCTAGGGCTTTGTATAGTTTTGCTCTAAAAGAGCGAACCCGGAAGGTCCAGTTCCATGTGGGGCTGCATAAAGGCTCCCCTGGGGATTTCACTTGTACTCAAAGCCTTCCTTTGGGGGCACTTCTGGATGGGCGAATGGGTCTTGAACCGCTTTTTCTGTGGCCCGAGTTTTCAGTCTTCTCCAAGCTGGCTAGGGCTATATTTAGTGTTGCTGTGAAAGAGCGAATACGGTGGGTCCAGTTGCATATGGGGCTGCGTAAAAGCTCCCCTGGGGAGTTCACTTGTACCCAAAGCCTTCCTCTGGGGGTACTTTTCGATGGGCGAAATGGACTTGTAAAGCGTTTTCTGGGGCCCGATTTTTCAGTCATCTCATATGCGGTCTAGGGCTATATTTAGGCTTGCTGTGAAAGAGCGAATAAGGAGGGTCCAGTTGCATGTGGGGCTGCATAAAGGCTCCCCTGGGGAGTTCACTTGTACTCAAAGCCTTCCTCTGGGGGCACTTTTGGATGGGCGAAAGGGGCTCGGAATGCATTTTCGGAGGCCCGAGTTTTTAGTCGTCTCCAAAGCCAGCTAGGGCTATGTTTAGTGTTGCTCGGAAAGAGCGAACCCGGAGGGTCCAGTTGCATGTGGGGCTGCATAAAGGCTCCCCTGGGGAGTTCACTTGTACCCAAAGCCTTCATTGGGGTCACTTTTGGATGGTCCAAGGGGATATGCAATGCGTTTTCTGAGGCCTGCTTTTTCAGTCGTCTCCCTTTGAGGCTAGGGCTATATTTAGTCTTGCGGTAAAAGAGTGAACCCAGAGAGTCCAGTTGCATGTGGGGCTGCATAAAGGCTCCCCTGGGGAGTTCAGATGTACCCAAAGTCTTCTTTTGGGGGCACTTCTGGATGGGCGAATGGGGCTTGAAACGATTTTTCTGTGGCCCGAGTTTTCAGTCTTCTTCCATGCTGGCTAGAGTTATATTTAGAGTTGCTCGTAAACAGTGAACCCGGAGGGTCCAGTTGCATGTGGGGCTGCATAAAGGCTCCCCTGGGGAGGTGACTTGTACCCAAAGCCTTCCTCTGGGGGCACTTTTGGATGGGCGAAAGGGGATCGGAATGCGTTTTCTGGGACCCGAGTTTTCAGATGTCTCCAGTGCCGGCTAGGGCTATATTTAGTGTTGCTCGGAAATAGCGAACCAGAGGGTCCAGTTGCATGTGGGGCTGCATAAAGGCTCCCCTGGGGAGTTCACTTGTACCCAAAGCCTTCCTTTGGGGGCACTTCTGGATGGGCGAATGGGGCTTGAAACGCTTTTTCTGTAGCCCGAGTTTTCAGTCTTCTGCCATGCGGGCCAGGGTTATATTTAGGGTTGCTGTGAAAGAGCGAATACGGAGGGTCCAGTTGCATGTGGGGCTGCATAAAGGCTCCCCTTGGGAGTTCACTTGTACCCAAAGTCTTCTTTTGGGGGCACTTCTGGATGGGCGAATGGGGCTTGAAACGCTTTTTCTGTAGCCCGAGTTTTCAGTCTTCTGCCATGCTTGCTAGGGTTATATTTAGGGTTCCTCGTAAACAGCGAACCCGGAGGGTCGAGTTGCATGTGGGGCTGCATAAATGCTCCCCTGGGGAGTTCACTTGTACCCAAAACCTTCCTCTGGGGGCACTTTTGGATGGGCGAAAGGGGCTTGGAAAGCTTTTTCTGGCGCCCGAGTTTTCAGTCGTCTCCCATGCCGGCTAGGGCTTTGTATAGTTTTGCTCTAAAAGAGCGAACCCGGAAGGTCCAGTTCCATGTGGGGCTGCATAAAGGCTCCCCTGGGGATTTCACTTGTACTCAAAGCCTTCCTTTGGGGGCACTTCTGGATGGGCGAATGGGTCTTGAACCGCTTTTTCTGTGGCCCGAGTTTTCAGTCTTCTCCAAGCTGGCTAGGGCTATATTTAGTGTTGCTGTGAAAGAGCGAATACGGTGGGTCCAGTTGCATATGGGGCTGCGTAAAAGCTCCCCTGGGGAGTTCACTTGTACCCAAAGCCTTCCTCTGGGGGTACTTTTCGATGGGCGAAATGGACTTGTAAAGCGTATTCTGGGGCCCGATTTTTCAGTCATCTCATATGCGGTCTAGGGCTATATTTAGGCTTGCTGTGAAAGAGCGAATAAGGAGGGTCCAGTTGCATGTGGGGCTGCATAAAGGCTCCCCTGGGGAGTTCACTTGTACTCAAAGCCTTCCTCTGGGGGCACTTTTGGATGGGCGAAAGGGGCTCGGAATGCATTTTCGGAGGCCCGAGTTTTTAGTCGTCTCCAAAGCCAGCTAGGGCTATGTTTAGTGTTGCTCGGAAAGAGCGAACCCGGAGGGTCCAGTTGCATGTGGGGCTGCATAAAGGCTCCCCTGGGGAGTTCACTTGTACCCAAAGCCTTCATTGGGGTCACTTTTGGATGGTCCAAGGGGATATGCAATGCGTTTTCTGAGGCCTGCTTTTTCAGTCGTCTCCGTTTGAGGCTAGGGCTATATTTAGTCTTGCGGTGAAAGAGTGAACCCAGAGAGTCCAGTTGCATGTGGGGCTGCATAAAGGCTCCCCTGGGGACTTCAGATGTACCCAAAGCCTTCCTTTGGAGGCACTTCTGGATGGGCGAATGGGGCTTGTAGCGCGTTTTCTGGGGCTTGATTTTTCAGTCGTCTGGCATGAGGGCAATGGTTATATTTTGGGTTGCTGTGAAAGAGCGAACCCGGAGGGTCGAGTTGCATGTGGTGCTGCATAAAGGCTCCCCTGCGGAGTTCAGTTGTACCCAAAGTCTTCCTTTGGGGGCACTTCTGGATGGGTAAATGGGGCTTGAAACGCTTTTTCTGTGGCCCGAGTTTTCAGTCTTCTGCCATGCTGGCTAGGGTTATATTTAGAGTTGCTCGTAAACAGCGAACCCGGAGGGTCCAGTTGCATGTGGGGCTGCGTAAAGGCTCCCCTGGGGAGTTCACTTGTACCCAAAGCCTTCCTCTGGGGGCACTTTTGGATGGGCGAAAGGGGATCGGAATGCGTTTTCTGGGACCCGAGTTTTCAGATGTCTCCAATGCCGGCTAGGGCTATATTTAGTGTTGCTTGGAAATAGCGAATACGGAGGGTCGAGTTGCATGTGGGGCTGCATAAATGCTCCCCTGGGGAGTTCACTTGTACCCAAAACCTTCCTCTGGGGGCACTTTTGGATGGGCGAAAGGGGCTTGGAAAGCTTTTTCTGGCGCCCGAGTTTTCAGTCGTCTCCCATGCCGGCTAGGGCTTTGTATAGTTTTGCTCTAAAAGAGCGAACCCGGAAGGTCCAGTTCCATGTGGGGCTGCATAAAGGCTCCCCTGGGGATTTCACTTGTACTCAAAGCCTTCCTTTTGGGGGCACTTCTGGATGGGCGAATGGGTCTTGAACCGCTTTTTCTGTGGCCCGAGTTTTCAGTCTTCTCCAGTGCCGGCTAGGGCTATATTTAGTGTTGCTGTGAAAGAGCGAATACGGTGGGTCCAGTTGCATATGGGGCTGCGTAAAAGCTCCCCTGGGGAGTTCACTTGTACCCAAAGCCTTCCTCTGGGGGTACTTTTCGATGGGCGAAATGGACTTGTAAAGCGTTTTCTGGGGCCTGATTTTTCAGTCATCTCATATGCGGTCTAGGGCTATATTTAGGCTTGCTGTGAAAGAGCGAATAAGGAGGGTCCAGTTGCATGTGGGGCTGCATAAAGGCTCCCCTGGGGAGTTCACTTGTACTCAAAGCCTTCCTCTGGGGGCACTTTTGGATGGGCGAAAGGGGCTCGGAATGCATTTTCGGAGGCCCGAGTTTTTAGTCGTCTCCAAAGCCAGCTAGGGCTATGTTTAGTGTTGCTCGGAAAGAGCGAACCCGGAGGGTCCAGTTGCATGTGGGGCTGCATAAAGGCTCCCCTGGGGAGTTCACTTGTACCCAAAGCCTTCATTGGGGTCACTTTTGGATGGTCCAAGGGGATATGCAATGCGTTTTCTGAGGCCTGCTTTTTCAGTCGTCTCCCTTTGAGGCTAGGGCTATATTTAGTCTTGCGGTAAAAGAGTGAACCCAGAGAGTCCAGTTGCATGTGGGGCTGCATAAAGGCTCCCCTGGGGAGTTCAGATGTACCCAAAGTCTTCTTTTGGGGGCACTTCTGGATGGGCGAATGGGGCTTGAAACGATTTTTCTGTGGCCCGAGTTTTCAGTCTTCTTCCATGCTGGCTAGAGTTATATTTAGAGTTGCTCGTAAACAGTGAACCCGGAGGGTCCAGTTGCATGTGGGGCTGCGTAAAGGCTCCCCTGGGGAGGTCACTTGTACCCAAAGCCTTCCTCTGGGGGCACTTTTGGATGGGCGAAAGGGGATCGGAATGCGTTTTCTGGGACCCGAGTTTTCAGATGTCTCCAGTGCCGGCTAGGGCTATATTTAGTGTTGCTCGGAAATAGCGAACCCGGAGGGTCCAGTTGCATGTGGGGCTGCATAAAGGCTCCCCTGGGGAGTTCACTTGTACCCAAAGCCTTCCTTTGGGGGCACTTCTGGATGGGCGATTGGGGCTTGTAGCGCTTTTTCTGGGGCCCGATTTTTCAGTCATCTGCCATGCGGGCCAGGGTTATATTTAGGGTTGCTGTGAAAGAGCGAATACGGAGGGTCCAGTTGCATGTGGGGCTGCATAAAGGCTCCCCTGGGGAGTTCACTTGTACCCAAAGTCTTCTTTTGGGGGCACTTCTGGATGGGCGAATGGGGCTTGAAACGCTTTTTCTGTAGCCCGAGTTTTCAGTCTTCTGCCATGCTTGCTAGGGTTATATTTAGGGTTCCTCGTAAACAGCGAACCCGGAGGGTCCAGTTGCATGTGGGGCTGCGTAAAGGCTCCCCTGGGGAGGTCACTTGTACCCAAAGCCTTCCTCTGGGGGCACTTTTGGATGGGCGAAAGGGGATCGGAATGCGTTTTCTGGGACCCGAGTTTTCAGATGTCTCCAATGCCGGCTAGGGCTATATTTAGTGTTGCTTGTAAAGAGCGAACACGGAGGGTCCAGTTGCATGTGGGGCTGCATAAAGGCTCCCCTGGGGAGTTCACTTCTACCCAAAGCCTTCCTCTGGGGGCACTTTTGGATGGGCAAAAGGGGCTCGGAATGTGTTTTCTGGGGCCCGCTTTTTCAGTCTTCTCCCTTTGCGGCTAGGTATATATTAAGGCTTGCGTAGAAAGAGTGAACGCGGATGGTCCAGTTGCATGAGGGGCCTCGTAAAGGCTCCCCTGGGGTGTTCACTTCTACCCAAAGCCTTCCTCGGGGGGCACTTTTGGATGGACGAAACGGTCTCGGAATATGTTTTCTGGGGACCTATTTTTCAGTCGTCTACCATGCGGGCCAGTGTTATATTTGGGGTTGCTGTGAAAGAGCGAATACGGAGGTTCCAGTTGCATGTGGGGCTGCATAAAGGCTCCCCTGGGGAGTTCACTTCTACCCAAAGCCTTCCTTTGGGGGCACTTCTGGATGGGCGAATGGGGCTTGAAATGAATTTTCTGTGCCCCAGTTATCAGTCTTCTGCCATGCTGGCTAGGGTTATATTTAGGCTTGCTGTGAAAGAGCGAATAAGAAGGGTCCAGTTGCATGTGGGGCTGCATAAAGGCTCCCCTGGGGAGTTCACTTCTACCCAAAGCCTTCCTCTGGGTGCACATTTGGATGGGCGAATGAGACTCGCAATGCGTTTTCTGAGGCCCACTTTTTCAGTCTTCTCCCTTTGCGGCTAGGGCTATATTTAGGCTTGCTGTGAAAGAGCGAATAAGAAGGGTCCAGTTTCATGTGGGGCTGCATAAAGGCTCCCCTGGGGAGTTCACTTCTACCCAAAGCCTTCCTTTGGGGGCACTTTTGGATGGGGGAAAGGGGCTCGGAATGTGTTTTCTGGGACCCGAGTTTTCAGTCGTCTCCAATGCTGGCTAGGGCTATATTAAGTGTTGCTCGGAAAGAGCGAACCCGGAGGGTCGAGTTGCATGTGGGGCTGCATAAAGGCTCCCCTGGGGAGTTCACTTGTACCCAAAGCCTTCCTTTGGGGGCACTTCTGGATGGGCGAATGGGGCTTGTAGCGCTTTTTCTGGGGCATGATTTTTCAGTCATCTGCCATGCGGGCCAGGGTTATATTTAGGCTTGCTGTGAAAGAGCGAATACGGAGGGTCCAGTTGCATGTGGGGCTGCATAAAGGCTCCCCTGGGGAGTTCACTTGTACCCAAAGTCTTCTTTTGGGGGCACTTCTGGATGGGCGAATGGGGCTTGAAACGCTTTTTCTGTAGCCCGAGTTTTCAGTCTTCTGCCATGCTTGCTAGGGTTATATTTAGGGTTCCTCGTAAACAGCGAACCCGGAGGGTCGAGTTGCATGTGGGGCTGCATAAATGCTCCCCTGGGGAGTTCACTTGTATCCAAAGCCTTCCTCTGGGGGCACTTTTGGATGGGCGAAAGGGGCTTGGAAAGCTTTTTCTGGCGCCCGAGTTTTCAGTCGTCTCCCATGCCGGCTAGGGCTTTGTATAGTTTTGCTCTAAAAGAGCGAACCCGGAAGGTCCAGTTCCATGTGGGGCTGCATAAAGGCTCCCCTGGGGATTTCACTTGTACTCAAAGCCTTCCTTTGGGGGCACTTCTGGATGGGCGAATGGGTCTTGAACCGCTTTTTCTGTGGCCCGAGTTTTCAGTCTTCTCCAAGCTGGCTAGGGCTATATTTAGTGTTGCTGTGAAAGAGCGAATACGGTGGGTCCAGTTGCATATGGGGCTGCGTAAAAGCTCCCCTGGGGAGTTCACTTGTACCCAAAGCCTTCCTCTGGGGGTACTTTTCGATGGGCGAAATGGACTTGTAAAGCGTTTTCTGGGGCCCGATTTTTCAGTCATCTCATATGCGGTCTAGGGCTATATTTAGGCTTGCTGTGAAAGAGCGAATAAGGAGGGTCCAGTTGCATGTGGGGCTGCATAAAGGCTCCCCTGGGGAGTTCACTTGTACTCAAAGCCTTCCTCTGGGGGCACTTTTGGATGGGCGAAAGGGGCTCGGAATGCATTTTCGGAGGCCCGAGTTTTTAGTCGTCTCCAAAGCCAGCTAGGGCTATGTTTAGTGTTGCTCGGAAAGAGCGAACCCGGAGGGTCCAGTTGCATGTGGGGCTGCATAAAGGCTCCCCTGGGGAGTTCACTTCTACCCAAAGCTTTCCTCTGGGGGCACTTTTGGATGGTCCAAGGGGATATGCAATGCGTTTTCTGATGCCTGCTTTTTCAGTCGTCTCCCTTTGAGGCTAGAGCTATATTTAGTCTTGCGGTGAAAGAGTGAACCCAGAGAGTCCAGTTGCATGTGGGGCTGCATAAAGGCTCCCCTGGGGACTTCAGATGTACCCAAAGCCTTCCTTTGGGGGCACTTCTGGATGGGCGAATGGGGCTTGTAGCGCGTTTTCTGGGGCTTGATTTTTCAGTCGTCTGGCATGCGGGCAATGGTTATATTTTGGGTTGCTGTGAAAGAGCGAACCCGGAGGGTCGAGTTGCATGTGGGGCTGCATAAAGGCTCCCCTGGGGAGTTCAGTTGTACCCAAAGTCTTCCTTTGGGGGCACTTCTGGATGGCCGAATGGGGCTTGAAACGCTTTTTCTGTGGCCCGAGTTTTCAGTCTTCTGCCATGCTGGCTAGGGTTATATTTAGGGTTGCTCGTAAACAGCGAACCCGGAGGGTCCAGTTGCATGTGGGGCTGCATAAATGCTCCCCTGGGGAGTTCACTTGTACCCAAAGCCTTCCTCTGGGGGCACTTTTGGATGGGCGAAAGGGGCTTGGAAAGCTTTTTCTGGCGCCCGAGTTTTCAGTCGTCTCCCATGTCGGCTAGGGCTTTGTATAGTTTTGCTCTAAAAGAGCGAACCCGGAAGGTCCAGTTCCATGTGGGGCTGCATAAAGGCTCCCCTGGGGAGGTCACTTGTACCCAAAGCCTTCCTCTGGGGGCACTTTTGGATGGGCGAAAGGGGATCGGAATGCGTTTTCTGGGACCCGAGTTTTCAGATGTCTCCAGTGCCGGCTAGGGCTATATTTAGTGTTGCTCGGAAATAGCGAACCCGGAGGGTCCAGTTGCATGTGGGGCTGCATAAAGGCTCCCCTGGGGAGTTCACTTGTACCCAAAGCCTTCCTTTGGGGGCACTTCTGGATGGGCGAATGGGGCTTGTAGCGCTTTTTCTGGGGCCCGATTTTTCAGTCATCTGCCATGCGGGCCAGGGTTATATTTAGGGTTGCTGTGAAAGAGCGAATACGTAGGGTCCAGTTGCATGTGGGGCTGCATAAAGGCTCCCCTTGGGAGTTCACTTGTACCCAAAGTCTTCTTTTGGGGGCACTTCTGGATGGGCGAATGGGGCTTGAAACGCTTTTTCTGTAGCCCGAGTTTTCAGTCTTCTGCCATGCTGGCTAGGGTTATATTTAGGGTTCCTCGTAAACAGCGAACCCGGAGGGTCCAGTTGCATGTGGGGCTGCGTAAAGGCTCCCCTGGGGAGGTCACTTGTACCCAAAGCCTTCCTCTGGGGGCACTTTTGGATGGGCGAAAGGGGATCGGAATGCGTTTTCTGGGACCCGAGTTTTCAGATGTCTCCAATGCCGGCTAGGGCTATATTTAGTGTTGCTCTAAAAGAGCGAACACGGAGGGTCCAGTTGCATGTGGGGCTGCATAAAGGCTCCCCTGGGGAGTTCACTTCTACCCAAAGCCTTCCTCTGGGGGCACTTTTGGATGGGCAAAAGGGGCTCGGAATGTGTTTTCTGGGGCCCGCTTTTTCAGTCTTCTCCCTTTGCGGCTAGGTATATATTAAGGCTTGCGTAGAAAGAGTGAACGCGGATGGTCCAGTTGCATGAGGGGCCTCGTAAAGGCTCCCCTGGGGTGTTCACTTCTACCCAAAGCCTTCCTCTGGGGGCACTTTTGGATGGACGAAACGGTCTCGGAATGTGTTTTCTGGGGACCTATTTTTCAGTCGTCTACCATGCGGGCCAGTGTTATATTTGGGGTTGCTGTGAAAGAGCGAATACGGAGGGTCCAGTTGCATGTGGGGCTGCATAAAGGCTCCCCTGGGGAGTTCACTTGTACCCAAAGCCTTCCTTTGGGGGCACTTCTGGATGGGCGAATGGGGCTTGAAATGAATTTTCTGTGCCCCAGTTATCAGTTTTCTGCCATGCTGGCTAGGGTTATATTTAGGCTTGCTGTGAAAGAGCGAATAAGAAGGGTCCAGTTGCATGTGGGGCTGCATAAAGGCTCCCCTGGGGAGTTCACTTGTACTCAAAGCCTTCCTCTGGGGGCACTTTTGGATGGGCGAAAGGGGCTCGGAATGCATTTTCGGAGGCCCGAGTTTTTAGTCGTCTCCAATGCTGGCTAGGGCTATATTAAGTGTTGCTCGGAAAGAGCGAACCCGGAGGGTCCAGTTGCATGTGGGGCTGCATAAAGGCTCCCCTGGGGAGTTCACTTGTACCCAAAGCCTTCATTGGGGTCACTTTTGGATGGTCCAAGGGGATATGCAATGCGTTTTCTGATGCCTGCTTTTTCAGTCGTCTCCCTTTGAGGCTAGGGCTATATTTAGTCTTGCGGTGAAAGAGTGAACCCAGAGAGACCAGTTGCATGTGGGGCTGCATAAAGGCTCCCCTGGGGACTTCAGATGTACCCAAAGCCTTCCTTTGGGGGCACTTCTGGATGGGCGAATGGGGCTTGTAGCGCATTTTCTGGGGCTTGATTTTTCAGTCGTCTGGCATGCGGGCAATGGTTATATTTTGGGTTGCTGTGAAAGAGCGAACCCGGAGGGTCGAGTTGCATGTGGGGCTGCATAAAGGCTCCCCTGGGGAGTTCAGTTGTACCCAAAGTCTTCCTTTGGGGGCACTTCTGGATGGGTAAATGGGGCTTGAAACGCTTTTTCTGTGGCCCGAGTTTTCAGTCTTCTTCCATGCTGGCTAGGGTTATATTTAGGGTTGCTTGTAAAGAGCGAACACGGAGGGTCCAGTTGCATGTGGGGCTGCATAAAGGCTCCCCTGGGGAGTTCACTTCTACCCAAAGCCTTCCTCTGGGGGCACTTTTGGATGGGCAAAAGGGGCTCGGAATGTGTTTTCTGGGGCCCGCTTTTTCAGTCTTCTCCCTTTGCGGCTAGGTATATATTAAGGCTTGCGTAGAAAGAGTGAACGCGGATGGTCCAGTTGCATGAGGGGCCTCGTAAAGGCTCCCCTGGGGTGTTCACTTCTACCCAAAGCCTTCCTCTGGGGGCACTTTTGGATGGACGAAACGGTCTCGGAATGTGTTTTCTGGGGACCTATTTTTCAGTCGTCTGCCATGCGGGCCAGTGTTATATTTGGGGTTGCTGTGAAAGAGCGAATACGGAGGTTCCAGTTGCATGTGGGGCTGCATAAAGGCTCCCCTGGGGAGTTCACTTGTACCCAAAGCCTTCCTTTGGGGGCACTTCTGGATGGGCGAATGGGGCTTGAAATGAATTTTCTGTGCCCCAGTTATCAGTCTTCTGCCATGCTGGCTAGGGTTATATTTAGGGTTGGTCGTAAACTGCGAACCCGGAGGGTCCAGTTCCATGTGGGGCTGCGTAAAGGCTCCCCTGGGGAGTTCAGTTGTACCCAAAGCCTTCCTTTGGAGGCACGTTTGGATGGGCGAAAGAGACTCGCAATGCGTTTTCTGAGGCCCGCTTTTTCAGTCTTCTCCCTTTGCGGCTAGGGCTATATTTAGGCTTGCTGTGAAAGAGCGAATAAGGAGGGTCAGTTGCATGTGGGGCTGCATAAAGGCTCCCCTGGGGTGTTCAGTTGTACCCAAAGCCTTCCTTTGGGGGCACTTCTGGATGGACGAATGGGACTTGTAAAGCGTTTTCTGTGGCCCGATTTTTCAGTCGTCTGTGATGCGGGCCTGGGCTATATTGAGTGTTTCTTTGAAAGAGCGAATACCGAGGGTCGAGTTGCATGTGGGGCTGCATAAAGGCTCCCCTGGGGAGTGCACTTCTACCCAAAGCCTTCCTCTGGGGGCACTTTTGGATGGGCGAATGAGACTCGCAATGCGTTTTCTGAGGCCCACTTTTTCAGTCTTCTCCCTTTGCGGCTAGGGTTATATTTAGGCTTGCTGTGAAAGAGCGAATAAGAAGGGTCCAGTTGCATGTGGGGCTGCATAAAGGCTCCCCTGGGGAGTTCACTTGTACCCATAGTCTTCCTTTGGGGGCACTTCTGGATGGCCGAATGGGGCTTGAAATGCATTTTCTGTGGCCCGAGTTTTCAGTCTTCTGCCATGCTGGCTAGGGTTATATTTAGGGTTGCTCGTAAACAGCGATCCCGGAGAGTCCAGTTGCATGTGGGGCTGCATAAAGGATCCCCTGGGGAGTTCAGTTGTACCCAAAGCCTTCATATGGTGGCACTTCTGGATGGGAGAATATAGGCTTGTACCGCGTTTTCTGGGGCCCGATTTTTCAGTTGTTTGCCATGCGGGCAAGGGTTATATTTAGAGATGCTGTGAAAGAGCGAATACGGTGGGTCCATATGCATTTAGTGCTGCATAAAGTTCCCCCTGGGGAGTTCAGTTGTACCCAAAGTCTTCCTTTGGGGGCACTTCTGGATGGGAGAATATAGGCTTGTATCGCGTTTTCTGGGGCCTGATTTTTCAGTCGTCTGCCATGCGGGCCAGGGTTATATTTAGGCTTGCTGTGAAAGAGCGAATAGGAAGGGTCGAGTTGCACGTGGGGCTGCGTAAAGGCTCCCCTGGGGAGTTCACTTCTACCCAAAGCCTTCCTCTGGGGGCACTTTTGGATGGGCGAAATGGGCTCGGAATGCCTATTCTGGGGCCCGAGTTTTCAGTCGTCTCCCATGCCGGCTAGGGCTATGTTTAGTGTTGCTCGTAAAGAGCGAACCCGGAGGGTCCAGTTGCATGTGGGGCTGCATAAAGGCTCCCCTGGGGAGTTCACTTGTACCCAAAGCCTTCCTTTGGGGGCACTTTTGGATGGGTGAAAGAGACTCCCAATGCGTTTTCTGAGGCCCGGTTTTTCAGTCTTCTCCCTTTGCGGCTAGGGTTGTATTTAGGCTTGCGTAGAAAGAGTGAACGCGGATGGTCCAGTTGCATGAGGGGCCTCGTAAAGGCTCCCCTGGGGTGTTCACTTCTACCCAAAGCCTTCCTCTGGGGGCACTTTTGAATGGGCGAAAGGGGCTTGGAATGAGTTTTCTGGGGCCCGAATTTTCAGTCGTCTCCCATGCCTGCTTGGGCTATCTTTAGTATTGCTCGGAAAGAGCGAACCCGGAGGGTCCAGTTGCATGTGGGGCTGCATAAAGGCTCCCCTGGGGAGTTCACTTGTACCCAAAGCATTCCTCTGGGGGCACCTTTGGATGGGCGAATGGGGCTTGTAACGCGTTTTCTGGGGCCCGAGTTTTCACTCGTCTCCCATGCGGGGCAGGGTTCTATTTAGGGTTGCTGTGAAAGAGCGAATACGGAGGGTCCAGTTGCATATAGGGCTGCGTAAATGCTCCCCTGGGGAGTTCACTTGTACCCAAAGCCTTCCTCTGGGGTCACTTCTTGATGGGAAAATGGGGCTTGAAACGCTTTTTCTGTGGCCCGAATTTTCAGTCTTCTGCCATGCTGGCTAGGGTTATATTTAGGGTTGCTCGTAAACAGCGAACCCGGAGGGTCCAGTTGCATGTGGGGCTGCGTAAAGGCTCCCCTGGGGAGTGCACTTATACCCAAAGCCTTCCTCTGGCGGAACTTTTGGATGGGCGAAAGGGTCTCGGAATGCGTTTTCTGGGACCCGAGTTTTCAGACGTCTCCAATGCCGGCTAGGGATATATTTAGTCTTGCTGTGAAAGAGTGAACGCGGAGGGTGCAGTTGCATGTCGGGCTGCATAAAGGCTCCCCTGGGGAGTTCACTTGTACCCAATGTCTTCCTCTGGGGGCACTTCTGGATGGGCGAATGGGGCTTGAAACGCATTTTCTGGGGCCCGCATATTCAGAATTCTGCCATGCTGGGTAGGGTTATATTTAGGGTTGCTCGGAAACAGCGAACACGGAGGGTCATGTTGCATGTGGGGCTGCATAAAGGCTCCCCTGGGGAGTTCACTTGTACTCAAAGCCTTCCTTTGGGAGCACTTCTGGATGGGCGAATGGGGCATGTAGTGCTTTTTCTGGGGCCCGATTTTTCAGTCGTCTCCAACGCCGGCTAGGGCTATATTTAGGCTTGCGGTAAAAAAGGGAACCCGGAGAGTCCATTTGCATGTGGGGCTGCATAAAGGCTCCCCTGGGGAGTTCACTTGTACCCAAAGCCTTCCTCTGGGGGCACTTTTGGATGGGCGAATGGGGCTCGGAATGCGTTTTCTGGGGCCCGAGTTTTCAGTCGTCTCCCATGCCGGCTAGGGTTATGTATAGTGTAGCTCGGAAAGAGGGAACCCGGAGGGTCCAGTTGCATGTGGGGCTGCATAAAGGCTCTCCTGGGGAGTTCACTTCTACCCAAAGTATTCCTTTGAAAGCACTTTTGGATGGGCGAATGGGGCTTGAAACGCATTTTCTGGGGCCCGAGTTTTTAGTCTTCTGCCATGCTGGCTAGGGTTATATTTAGGGTTGCTTGTAAAGAGCGAATACGGAGGGTCCAGTTGTGTGTAGGGCTGCGTAAATGCTCCCCTGGGGAGTTCAGATGTACCCAAAGCCTTCCTTTGGGGGCACTTTTGGATGGGTGAAAGGGGCTCGGAAAGCGTTTTCTGAGGCCCTCTTTTTCAGTCTTCTCCCTTTGCGGCTAGGCCTGTATTTATGCTTGCGTAGAAAGAGTGAACGGGGAGGGTCCAGTTGCATGTCGGGCTGCGTAAAGGCTCCCCTGGGGAGTTCTCTTGTACCCCAAGCCTTCATTTGGGGGCACTTTGGATGGGTGAAGGGGACTCGGAAATTTTTTTCTGGGGCCCGAGTTTTCAGTCGTCTGCCATGCGGGCCAGGGTTCTATTTAGGGTTGCTGTGAAAGAGCGAATACGGAGGGTCCAGATGCATGTGTGGCTGCATAAAGGCTCCGCTGGGGAATTCAGTTTTACCCAAAGCCTTCTTTTGGGGGCACTTCTTGATGGGCGAATGGGGCTTGAAACACATTTTCTGTGGCCCCAGTTTTACGTCTTCCGCCATGCTGGCTAGGGTTATATTTAGGGTTGCTCGTAAACAGCGAACACGGAGGGTCCAGTTGCATGTGGGGCTGCGTAAAGGCTCCCCTGGGGAGGTCACTTGTACCCAAAGCCTTCCTCTGGGGGCACTTTTGAATGGGCGAAAGGGGCTCTGAATGCTTTTTCTGGGACCCGAGTTTTCAGTCGTCTCCAATGCCGGCTAGGGCTATTTTTAGTGTTGCTCGGAAAGAGCGAACCCGAAGGGTCCAGTTGCATGTGGGGCTGCATAAAGGCTCCCCTGGGGAGTTCACTTGTACCCAAAGCCTTCCTCTGGGGGCACTTTTGGATGGGCGAATGGGGCTCGGAATGCGTTTTCTGGGGCCCAAGTTTTCATTCGTCTCCAATGCCGGCAAGGGTTTATTTAGTGTTGCTCGGAAACAGCGAACCCGGAGTGTCCAGTTGCATGTGGGGCTGCATAAAGGCTCCCCTGGGGATTTCACTTGTACTCAAAGCCTTCCTTTGGGGGCACTATTGGATGGGCTAAAGGGTCTTTGAATGCGTTTTCTGGGGCCGTATTTTCAATTCCTCTCCCATACCGATAGGGCTATGATTCGGGTTGCTCGGAAATATCGAATACAGAGGGTCCAGTTGCATGTGGGGCTTCGTGTAGGCTCCCCTGGGGAGTTCACTTGTACCCAAAGCCTTCCTTTGGGGGCACTTTTTAATGGACGAATGGGGCTTGTAACGCATTTTCTGGGGCCCGAGTTTTCACTCGACTGCCATGCGGGCCAGGGTTATATTTAGGGTTACTGTGAAAGAGCGAATATTGAGGGTCCAGTTGCATGTGGGGCTGCATAAAGGCTCCCCTGGGGAGTTCACTTGTACCCAAAGCCTTACTTTGGGGGCACTTTTGGATGGGCGAAAGGGGCTTGTAAGGCATTTTCTGTGGCCCGAGTTTTCAGTCTTCTGCCATGCTGGCTAGGGTTATATTTATGGTTGCTCGGAAACAGCGAACCCGGAGGGTCCAGTTGCATGTGGGGCTGCATAAAGGCTCCACTGGGGAGTTCACTTGTACCCAAAGCCTTCCTTTGGGGGCACTTTTGGATGGGCAAATGGGTCTTGTAAGGCGTTTTATTTGGCCCGATTTTTCAGTCGTCTCCCATGCCGGCTAGGGCTATGTTTAGTGTTGCTCGGATAGAGCGAACCCGGAGGGTCCAGTTGCATGTGGGGCTGCATAAAGGGGCGTTAACTTGTACCCAAAACCTTCCTTTGGTGGCACTTTTGGATGGTCCAAGGGGAATCGCAATGCGTTTTCAGAGGCCCGCTTTTTTCAGTCTTCTCCCTTTGCGGCTAGGGCTATATTTAGTCTTGCTGTTAAAGAGTGAACCCGGAGGGTCCAGTTGCATGTGGGGCTGAATAAAGGCTCCCCTGGGGAGTTCAGTTGTACCCAGAGCCTTCCTTTGGGGGCACTTTTGGATGGGCGAAAGGGGCTTGGAACGCATCTTCTGGGTTCCGATTTTTCAGTCGTCTCCCATACAATGTAGGCCTATATTTAGTGTTGCTCAGAAAGAGTGAACCCGGAGGGTCCAGTTGCATGTGGGGCTGCGTAAAGGCTCCCCTGGGGATTTCCGTTGTACCATAGCCCATCTTACGTGCAGATCAACTCTCCAGGGGAGCGTTTATGCAACCCCACATTAAATTGGACCTTCCGGGTTCGCTGTTTCTAAGCAACACTAAATATAGACCTAGCCGGCATTGGAGACGACTGAAAACTCGGGCCCTAGAAAACGCATTCCGAGCCCCTTTCGCCCATCCAAAAGTGCCCCCAAAGGAAGGCTTTGAGTACAAGTGAACTCCCCAGGGGAGCCTTCACACAGCCCCACATTCCACTGAACCCTCTGTGTTCGCTCTTTCTGAGCAACCCGAAACATGCCCCTACTGGAATCTGAGACGAATTAAAAACAGGCCCTCAGAAAACGCATTGAAAGACCCTTTTGCCCAAGCAAAAGTGCTCCCAAAGGAAGGCTCTGGGTACAACTGAACTCCCCTGGGGAGCCTTCACGCAGCCCCACATGAAACTGGACCCTTTCTGTTTCCTGTTTCTGAACTACACGAAACATGTCCCTACCCGGCATTGGAGAGGAATTCAAAATATTTCCCGAGAAAATGCGTTCAAAGCCCCTTTCACCCATCCAAAAGTGTGCCCTTAGAAAGGCTTTGGGTACAACTGAACTCCTCAGGGGAGCCTTCACACAGCCCCACATGCAACTGGACACTCTGTGTTCGCTCTTTCTGAGCAACCCCAATAATATCCTTCCCCGGATTCGGAGAGGAATTCAAAAGAAGGCCCCAGAAAATTCGTTCAAATCCCCTTTCACCCATCCAAAAGTGCCCCCAAAGGAAGGCTTTGGGTACAAGTGAACTCCCCAGGGGACCTTCACACAGCCTGAAAAATTGGGCCCCAGAAAACGCGTTCATTTAAGGATATGGTGAGTGGGTTAGGTTAATGTTTCGGGTTCTGGTTAGGTTTAGTTTAGGGTGAGAGTATTAGGATTAGGTTTAGGGATAGGGTTAGAAAATTAGGTTTAGTGTAAGGGTAAGTTTTAGGTTTAGTGTAACTTTTTTTTAGTGTAGGGTTAAGGGTTAAGTTTTGGATAAGAGTAAGGGTTAGAGTTATGGTAAGTGTTAAAGGGTTAGAGGAAGGGGAAGAGGAAGGGGAATGGAAAGCGGAAGGGGAAGGAGAAGGGTAACGGGAACGGGAATAGGAACGGGAAGGGTTAATGTAGTGGCCGTCCCGGTGCCGGGGTTCAGTCCCATGCGGATGGGAGGCTTGCCGTCCCGAGCTCCCGGGTGCCTCCGTCCGGAGGCGAGGAAGCAGACCGTCCCGAGCCCCTTGGTTCCGGTCTTGGGAGACAATAGTGCTAGCCGCACCGGGGTCCAGAGCCGACCTCGGGTGTCTCAGAGACGGCTATCCAATGGCACAGGTATTTGGCCACATACGGCGCGGTGCTTGCCGTGCGTTGAACGACGTTGCTGTCGAGACATTCGGGGACCGGCTGTTCCGAAATCTGTGGACTGTGTCGAGCAGCATGCCGGCAGACTGTCCCGTGTCCCGGGTGTCCGGCCTCGATCAGCATGTTGGCCGGCCGTGCCGTGAAGCGGGAGGCTGGTGTCCGCTGCTATTGGGACTCGCCGTTCCCGTTCTATCCTGTGCGGATCAGCGAACGACCATCCCACGCTCCCGGTTATATCCATTCGGAGGCGCGGGAGCCGACCGTCCCGAGTCCCTTGACGCAGTGGGCAACGTGTGTGCTAGCCACACCACGGTCCGGGCCCCGTCTCGGGCGGATCGGAAAAGGCGATCCCACGACACGGTTGTGTGGCCACGAGCTGAATGCGTAGCAGCCGTGTCGTGAAACAGGAGGTTGTCATCAGGAGGCTCGGGGGCTGCCTGTCCCCGAGACCAAAGCTTCTGTCCTGTCCGGAGCGGCGGCCGTCCTGCCCGAACAGCCAAGCTCCGGTCCTGGACGACGTGTGTGCTAGCCGCACTGGGGTCCAGGAGGGACCTCGGTTGGCTCCGCTATTTTGATCGCAGGAAACGCGTGTCCCTCTACGGGCTGCGTGGGTCAGGCTTCCCGAGCACTTTGGCTCCATCCTGGGTGTCGTGTTTGCTCGCCGCACCGGGGTCTGGATCCCATTTCGGGCGCCTCGGGGAAGGAGATCCTACGACACGGTTGTCCGGCCACAAGCGCTGTGGCTGCCAGCCGTGTCGACAAGTGGAGGCTGTCGTTCAGCGGCTCGGCGTTACACAGTGCCGGGGACTGGGGATTCAGACAGTCCAAAGCGGCAGGAGTCCAGATGTGGACCCTGGGCTCCGGTCCTGGGCGACGTGTGTGCTAGCTGCACGGGAGTCCGGGTTCTGTCTTGGGCGGCTCGGGGAAGGAGATCCCACGACACAGTGGTCCGGCCACGAGCTGCAGGCGTAGCAGCCGTGTCGTGAAACAGGAGGCTGTCATCCTCTGGCTCGGGGGCTGGCTGTCCCCGAGACGAAAGCTTCTGTCCTGTCTGGAGCAGCAGCCGTCCTTCCCGAACAGCCACGCTCCGGTCCTGGGCGACGTGTGTGCTAGCCGCACCGGGGTCCGGGTCCCGCCTTGGGCGGCTGCACGAAAGTGATCGCAAGATACGGGTGACCGGCCACAAGCGGTGTGGCTGCCAGCCTTGCCGCGAAGCAGGAGGCTGTCCTCCGCTGGCTCGTGGGCTGGCAGTCGCGGGGACATGGGGGTTCTGTACTCTCCGAAGCGGCAGCCGTCTGTCCCGAACACCCACGCTCCTATCCTGGGCGACGTGTGTGCTAGCCGCACTGGGGTCCGGGTGGGACCTCGGTCGGCTCCACTATTTTGATCGCAGGACACGAGTGTCCCTCCACGGGCAGCGTGGGTCCGGCTTCCCGAGCCCTTTGGCTCCATCCTGGGTGTCGTGTTTGCTCGCCGCACCGGGGTCTGGATCCCATTTCGGGCGCCTTGGGGAAGGAGATCCTACGACATGGTTGTCCGGCCACAAGCGCTGTGGCTGCCAGCCGTGTCGAGAAGTGGAGGCTGTCGTTCAGTGGCTCGGCGTTACGCAGTGCCGGGGGCCGGGGATTCAGACAGTCCAGAGCGGCAGGCGTCCGGATGTGGTCCCTGGGCTCCGGTCCTGCGCGACGTGTGTGCTAGCCGCGCCGGGGTCCGGGTCCCGCCTTGGGCGGCTCGACGAAAGTGATCGCAAGACACGGGTGACCGGCCACAAGCGGTGTGGCTGCCAGCCTTGCCGCAAAGCAGGAGGCTGTGTTCCGTTCGCTCGGGAACCGTCCGTCCCGGAGCGGCGGCCGTCCTTCCCGAACGCCAAGACTCCGGTCCTGGGAGATGTGTATGCTAGCCGTGCAAGGGTAAGAATCCCGTTTCGGGTGGATTGGGGACAACGATCCCATGACACGGTTGTCCGGCCACGAGCGGCATGGGAGCCAGACTTGCCGCGAAGCGTCAGGCTGTCATCCGCCGGCTCGTGGGCTTGCAGTGAAAGAGCGAATAAGGAGGCTCCATTGGCATGTGGGGCTGCGTGAAGGCTCCCCTGGGGAGTTTATTTGTACTCAAAGCCTTTCAAAGGGAGCACTTTTGGATTGGCAAAAGGGGCTTTGAATGTTTTTCCTGGGGCTCGATCTTTGATTCGTCTCATATTCAAGGTAAGGCTCTGTTTCTGGTTGTTCAGAAAGATCAAACACAGAGGGTCCAGTTACATGTGGGGCTGCGTAAAGGCTCCCATGGGGAGTTCAGTTGTAACCAAAGCCTTCCTTTGGGGGAACTTATGGATGGGCGAAACGGGCTTTGAATGTATTTTCTGGGGCCCAATTTTTCAATCGTCTCAAATTCCGGGTAGGGATGTGTTTCGGATTGCTCAGGAAGATCGAAGTCAGAGGGTACATTTGCATTTGGGGCTGTGTGAAAGCTCCCATGGGGAGTTCAGTTTAGCCATAGCCTTTCTAAGGGGGCAGTATTTGAAGGGCGAAAGGGGATTTGAACGCATTTTCTCGGGCCCTCTTTTGAATTCATCTCCCATGCATGGAAGGGCTATGTTTCAGGTTGCTCAGAAACAGCAAAATAAGAGGGTCGAGTGGCATGTGGGGCTGCGTAAAGGCTCCCCTGTGGAGTTCTGATGTACCCAAAGCCTTCCTTTGGGGGCACTATTGGATGGCCGAAAGGGTCTTGTAACGCGTTGTCCTTGGCCCGATTTTTCAGTCGTCTCCGATGCCGGCTACGGATATATTTAGGGTTGTTCGGAAACTACGAACACGGAGGGTCCAGTTGCATGTAGGGCTGCATAAAGGCTCCCCTGGAGAGTTCACTTGTACCCAAAGCCTTCCTTTAGGCTCATTCGCCCATACAGAAGTGCCCCCAAAGGAACGCTTTGGGTACATCTGAACTCCCCAGGGGAGCCCTTATGAAGCTCCACATGCAACTGGACCCTCCGGGTTCGCTCTTTCCTAGCAACACTAAAGATAGCCCTAGCCGGCATGGGAGACGACTGAAAACTCGGGCCCCAGAAAACGCATTCCGAGAACCATTCGCCCATCCAAAAGTTCCCCAAGAGGAAGGCTTTGGGTACAACAGAACTCCCCAGGGGAGCCTTTATGCAGCCCCACATGCAATTGGACCCTCCGGGTTCTCCCTTTCAGAGCAACAATAAATATAGCCCTAGCCGGCATTTGAGACGACTGAAAACTCGGGCCCCAGAAAACGCATTCCAAGCACCATTCGCCCATCCAAAAGTGTCCCCAAAGGAAGGCTTTGGGTACAACTGGACTCCCCAGGGGAGCCTTTACTCAGCCCCGCATGCAACTGGACCCTCCGTGTTCGCTGTTTCCGAGCAACACTAAATATAACCCTGGCCCGCATGGCATACGACTGAAAAATCGGGCCCCAGAAAACGTGTCAAAAGCCCCAATCGCCCATACAGAAGTGCCCCCAAAGGAAGGCTTTTTGGTACAACTGAACTCCCCAGGGGAGCCTTTATGCAGCCCCACATGCAACTGGACCCTCTTTTTTAGCTCTTTCACTGTTAGCCTAATTATATCCCTCGGCGCAATGGGAGAAGACTGAAAAATCGGGCCTCAGAATACGCATTGCAATTCGCCTTGGACCATCCAAAAGTGCCCCCAAAGGAAGGCTTTGAGTACAAGTGAACTCCCCAGGTGAGCCTTTATGCAGATACACATGCAACTGGACACTCCTTATTTACTCTTTCACAGCAAGCCTATATATAGCCCTAGCCGGCATCGGAGATGACTGAAAAATCGGGCCAAAGAAAACGCCTTACAAGAACCTTTCGCCCATCCAAAAGTGCCCCCAAAGGAAGGCTTTGGGTACAAGTGAACTCCCCAGGGGAGCCTTTATGCAGCCCCACATGCAACTGGACCCTCCGGGATCGCTGTTTCCGAACAACACTAAATATAACCCTAGCCGGCATGGGAGACGACTGAAAATTCGGGCCCCAGAAAACGCATTCCGAGCACCATTTGCCCATCAAAAAGTGCCCCCAGAGGAAGGCTTTGGGTACAACAGAACTCCCCAGGGGAGCCTTTATTCAGCCCCACATGCAATTGGACCCTCCAGGTTCGCACTTTCCGAGCAACAATATATACAGCCCTATCCGGCATGGGAGACGACTGAAAACTCGGGCCCCAGAAAACGCATTCCGCTCACCATTCTCCCATCCAAAAGTGCCCCCAGAGGAAGGGTTTGAGTACAAGTGCACTCCCCAGGGGAGCCTTTATGCAGCCCCACATGCAACTGGACACTCCTAATTCGCTCTTTCACCGCAAGCCTAAATAGAGCCCTAGCCGGCATCAGAGATGACTGAAAAATCAGGCCAAAGAAAAGGTCTTACAAGATCCTTTCGCCCATCCAAAAGTGCTCCCAAATGAAGGTTTAGTTACAAGTGAACTCCCCAGGGGAGCCTTTATGCAGCCCCACATGCAACTGGACCCTCCGGGTTCGCTGTTTCCGAGCAACTCTAAATATAGCACTAGCCGG
The DNA here is from genome assembly GCF_963932015.1 of Anas acuta. NCBI lineage: Eukaryota > Metazoa > Chordata > Aves > Anseriformes > Anatidae > Anas > Anas acuta. Next base: position 4,954 of record NW_027075984.1, on the reverse strand, counting down.
AATTGGAGACGACTGAAAACTCGGGCCCCAGAAAATGCGTTACAGGCCCCATTCGCCCATCCAAAAGTGTCCCCAAAGGAAGGCTTTGGGTACAAGTGAACTCCCCAGGGGAGCCTTTATGCAGCCCCACATGCAACTGGACCCTCCGGGTGTGCTGTTTCCGAGCAACACTAAATATATCCCTATCCGGAATTGGAGACGACTGAAAACTCGGGCCCCAGAAAATGCGTTACAGGCCCCATTCGCCCATCCAAAAGTGTCCCCAAAGGAAGGCTTTGGGTAGAAGTGAACTCCCCAGGGGAGCCATTACGCAGCCCCACATGCAACTGGACCCTCCTGTTTTGCTGTTTCCGAGAAACACTAAATATAACCCTAGCCGATATGGGAGACGACTGAAAACTCGGGCCTCAGAAAACGCATTCCGAGCCCTTTTGCCTGTTCAAAAGTGCCCCCAGAGGAAGGCTTTGAGTACAAGTGAACTCCCCAGAGGAGCCTTTATGCATCCCCACATGCAACTGGACCCCCCGTGTTTGCTGTTTACGAGAAACCCTAAATATATCACTAGCCAGCATGGCAGAAGACTGAGAAATCGGGCCACAGAAAAAACATTTCAAGCCCCAATCACACATCCAGAAGTGCCCCCAAAGGAAGGCTTTGGGTACAAGTGACCTCCCCAGGGGAGCCTTTATGCAGCCCCACATGCAAGTCGACCCTCCGGGTTCGCTCTTTCCGAGCAACACTAAACATAGCCCTAGCCGGCATGGGAGACGACTGAAAACTCGGGCCCCAGAAAACGCTTTCCGAGCCCCTTTCGCCCATCCAAAAGTGCCCCCAGAGGAAGGCTTTGGGTACAACAGAACTCCCCAGGGGAGCCTTTATGCAGCCCCACATGCAAGTCGACCCTCCGTGTTCGCTGTTTCCGAGCAACCCTAAATATAACAATAGCCTGCATGGTAGGAGACTGAAAACTCGGGCCACAGAAAAACAATTTCAAGCCCCGTTAGCCCATCCAGAAGTGCCCCCAAAGGAACGCTTTGGGTACAACTGAACTCCCCAAGGGAGCCTTTATGTAGCCCCACATGCAACTGGACCCTCTGTATTCGCTCTTTCACAGCAACCCTAAATATAACCCTTGCCCGCATGGCAGACGACTGAAAACTCGGGCCCCAGAAAACGCGTTACAAGCCCCATTCGCCCATCCAAATGTGACCCCAGAGGAAGGCTTTGGGTACAACTGAACTCCCCAGGGGAGCCTTTATGCAGCCCCACATGCAACTGGACCCTCCGGGTTCACTCTTTCTGAGCAACACTAAATATAGCCCTAGCCGGCATGGGAGAAGACTGAAAATTCGGGCCCCAGTAAACGCTTTCCGAGCCCCTTTCGCCCATTCAAAAGTGCCCCCAGAGGAAGGCTTTGGGTACAACTGAACTCCCCAGGGGAGCCTTTATGCAGCCCCACATGCAACTGACCCTCCGGGTTCACTCTTTCACCACAAGCCTAAATATGGCCCTCGGCACAATGGGAGAAGACTGAAAAAGCGGGCCTCATAAATCGCATTGCGATTCCCCTTGGACCATCCAAAAGTGCCCCCAAAGGAAGGCTTTGGATACATCTGAGCTCCCAAGAGGAGCCTTTATGCAGCCCCACATGGAATTGGACCCTCCGGGTTCGCCCATTCCGAGCAACAATATATACAGCCCTAGCCGGCATCGGAGACGACTGAAATCTCGGGCCCCAGAAAACGCATTCCGAGCACCATTCGCCCATCTAAAAGTGCCCCCAGAGGAAGGCTATGGGTACAAGTGCACTCCCCAGGGGAGCCTTTATGCAGCCCCACATGCAACTGGACACTCCTTATTCGCTCTTTCACCGCAAGCCTAAATAGAGCCCTAGCCGGCATCAGAGATGACTGAAAAATCAGGCCAAAGAAAAGGCCTTACAAGATCCTTTCGCCCATCCAAAAGTGCCCCCAGAGGAAGGCTTTGGGTAAAAGTGAACTCCCCAGGGGAGCCTTTATGCAGCCCCACATGAAACTGGACCCTCCGTGTTCGCTGTTTACAAGCAACCCTAAATATAACCCTAGCCAGCATGACAGAAGACTGAAAACTCGGGCCACAGAAAAAGCGATTCAAGCCCCATTCACCCATCCAGAAGTGCCCCTAAAGGAAGGCTTTGGGTACAAGTGAACTCCCCAGGGGAGCCTTTATGCAGCCCCACATGCAACTGGACCCTCCGTATTCTCTCTTTCACAGCAATCCTAAATATAACCCTGGCCTGCATGGCAGACGACTGAAAAATCGGGCCCCAGAAAACGCGTTACAAGCCCCATTCGCCCATCCAGAAGTGCCCCCAGAGGAAGGCTTTGGGTACAAGTGAACTCCCCAGGGGAGCCTTTATGCAGCTCCACATGGAACTAGACCCTCCAGGTTCACTCTTTCACCGCAAGCCTAAATATAACCCTCGGCGCAATGGGAGAAGACTGAAAAAGCGGGCCTCAGAAAACGCATTGCGATTCCCCTTGGACCATCCAAAAGTGCCCCCAAAGGAAGGCTTTGGGTACAAGTGAACTCCCCAGGGGAGCCTTTATGCAGCCCCATATACAAGTGGACGCTCCGGGTTCGCTGTTTCCGAGCAACCCTAAATATAACCCTTGCCAGCATGGCAGAAGACTGAAAACTCGGGCCACAGAAAAAGTGTTTCAAGCCCCATTCACCCATCCAGAAGTGCACCCAAAGGAAGGCTTTCAGTACATCTGAACTCCCCAGGGGAGCCTTTATGCAGCCCCACATGCAACTGGACCCTCCGGGTTCGCTGTTTACGAGCAACCCTAAATATAACACTAGGCAGCATGGCAGAAGACTAAAAATTCGGGCCACAGAAAAAGCCTTTGAAGCCCCATTTACTCATCCAGAAGTGCCCCCAGAGGAAGGCTTTGGGTACAAGTGAACTCCCCAGGGGAGCCTTTATGCAGCCCCACATGCAACTGGACGCTCCGGGTTCACTCTTTCACCGCATGCCTAAATATAGCCCTCGGCGCAATGGGAGAAGACTGAAAAAGCGGGCCTCAGAAAACGCATAGCGATACCCCTTGGACCATCCAAAAGTGCCCCAAACGAAGGCTTTGGGTACAAGTGAACTCCCCAGGGGAGCCTTTATGCAGCCCCACATGCAACTGGACCCTCCAGGTTCCCTCTTTCGGAGCTACACTAAACATAGCCCTAGCCGGTATGGGAGACGACTGAAAACTCGGGCCACAGAAAACGCTTTCCAAGCCCCTTTCGCCCATTCAAAAGTACCCCCAGAGGAAGGCTTTGGGTACAAGTGAACTCCCCAGGGGAGTCTTTACGCAGCCCCACGTGCAACTGAACCCTCCTTATTACTCTTTCACAGCAACCTTAAATATAACCCTGGCCTGCATGGCAGACGACTGAAAAATCGGGTCCCAGAAAACTCGTTACAAGCCCCATTCGCCCATCCAAATGTGCCCCCAAAGGAAGGCTTTGGGTACAAGTGAACTCCCCAGGGGAGCCTTTATGCAGCCCCACATGCAACTGGACCCTCCGGGTTCTCTCTTTCCGAGCAACACTAAATATAACCCTGGCCCGCATGGCAGACGACTGAAAAATCGGGCCCAAGAAAACGCTTTACAAGCCCCATTCGCCCATCCAGAAATGCCCCCAGAGGAAGGCTTTGGGTACAACTGAACTCCCCAGGGGAGCCTTTATGCAGCCCCACATGCAACTGGACCCTCCGTATTCACTCTTTCACCGCAAGCCTAAATATAGCCCTCGACGCAACGGGAGAAGACTGAAAAAGCGGGCCTCAGAAAACGCATTGTGATTCCCCTTGGACCATCCAAAAGAGCCCCCAAAGGAAGGCTTTGGGTACAAGTGAACTCCCCAGGGGAGCCTTTATGCAGCCCCACATGCAACTGGACCCTCCGTGTTCGCTGTTTACGAGCAACCCTAAATATAACTCTAGCCAGCATGGCAGAAGACTGAAAACTCGGGCCACAGAAAAAGTGTTTCAAGCCCCATTCACCTATCCAGAAGTGCCCCCAAAGGAAGGCTTTGGGTACAAGTGAACTCCCCAGGGGAGCCTTTATTCAGTCCCACATGCAACTGGACCCTCCGGGTTCACTATTTCACAACAAGCCTAAATATAATCCTTGGTGCAATGGGAGAAGACTGAAAAAGCGGGCCTCAGAAAACGCATTGCGATTCCCCTTGGACCATCCAAATGTGTCCCCAAAGGAAGGCTTTGGGTACAAGTGAACTCCCCAGGGAAGCCTTTATGCAGCCCCACATGCAACTGGACCCTCCGGGTTCACTCTTTCACCGCAAGCCTAAATATAATCCTTGGCGCAATGGGAGAAGACTGAAAAAGCGGGCCTCAGAAAACGCATTGCGATTCCCCTTGGACCATCCAAAAGTGCCCCCAAAGGAAGGCTTTGGATACATCTGAGCTCCCAAGAGGAGCCTTTATGCAGCCCCACATGGAATTGGACCCTCCGGGTTCGCCCATTCCGAGCAACACTACACATATCCCTAGCCGGCATGGGAGACGACTGAAAACTCGGGCCCCAGAAAACGCTTTCCGAGCCCCTTTCGCCCATTCAAAAGTGCCCCCAGAGGAAAGCTTTGGGTACAAGTGAACTCCCCAGGGGAGCCTTTACGCAGCCCCACATGCAACTGGACCCTCCGTGTTCGCTGTTTACGAGCAACCCTAAATATAACCCTAGCCAGCATGGCAGAAGACTGAAAACTCGGGCCACAGAAAAAGATTTTCAAGCCCCGTTCGCCCATCCAGAAGTGCCCCTAAAGGAAGGCTTTGGGTAGAAGTGACCTCCCCAGGGGAGCCTTTATGCAGCCCCACATGCAACTGGACCCTCCGTATTCGCTCTTTCACAGCAACCCTAAATATAACCCTGGCCCGCAAGGCAGACGACTGAAA
>NW_027075983.1:0-1000 GCF_963932015.1 Anas acuta | reverse complement strand
CAATTTTTTTGCTCATTCCAATTTTTGGTGTGATAATCTCCATTTTGGTTCATTAATTCCCATTTTTGGCCATTTTCCCCATATTTTACTCATTCTTCCATTTTTTTGTGTATTATTTCCTATTTTTGGTGCGTTATTTCCCATTTTTGGCACTTTTATCCCCATTTTTGGCTCATTTATCCCCAGTTTTGGCTCACTAATTCCCACTTTTGACTCATTACTCCCCGTTTTTTGCTCATTTGTCCCATTTTTGGCGCGTTTCACCCCATTTTCCCCTTCCCACGGGTGCCCCGCCCCCTCTCCCACAGACCCCGCCCTGCCGTGACATCACCGCCTATCGCGACATCGCCAAGGGCCATGACATCGCCGACAGTCGTGACATCGCCGAGGGTGATGACGTCACCGAGAGCGATGACGTCACCAGCTGTCACGACGTCACCCACTATCGCGACATCGCCAACGGTCGCGACGTCTCCGAGAGCCTTGAGGTCCCCGAGGGCCGTGACATCACCAAGAGCTTTGACATCACCAACTATCGCGACGTCACCAACCATCATGACGTCGCCAACCACCACGACATCCCCAACTACCGCGACATTCCAACTATTGCGACATCCCCAGCCAGTGCGACCTCACCAAGTGTCATGACCTCGCTGACTATCGCGACATCACCACCGAGTATCGCGACATCACCACCAACTATCGCAATGTCACTACCAACTATCGCGACATCGCCACCAACTATTGCGATGTTGCCACTGACTATCGCGACATCGCCACCGACTATTGCGACATCGCCACCTATCGTGACATCCCCAACGATCGCCGTGTCCCCAAATATCGCGACATCCCCACCGACCATCGCCATATCGCCCACTATCGCGACTTTCCCGGCCACTATCGCGACGTCGCCGTCGGGCCGCAAGCGCAAGGCGCGCTCGGTGCGGCAGCGGCCGGCGCCGGGCGAGGAGCCCAACATCTGCGTGGAGTGCGGGCACAG